>NC_088224.1:63988809-64288809 GCF_036934945.1 Oncorhynchus masou masou | reverse complement strand
ACATAAGACCGTCAGTCCAGGACTGTTTGATCTGCTGCCTATGGTTTGCTACGATACCTATATTTAGCATGATTTGTAGATTTCTTCTGTTTGACAAGTCTAATATTTTGTAAAACTGAGATAAACACACAACAAAAATGCAGTGTTGAGACGATAACAATGATAGATATGACTTTTAAGGTGCAGTTTTAGAAATGTATATCCAATGTCTTCCTGTCCTGATCCCTCTGCTGTCCAGCAGTGTATCCTGACTTGTATTTCTGCCGCCCCTCACAGAGCTCTGTGGTCAGGTTATAGCCCTATAATCCAAGCTAGGAGAGTTAGAAGCTTAGAGACCAGACCTCAGACAGTCATATAATAAGGTTTTATCTCGGTCTACCTGAGGGACCAACTATTTATGACCTCAGTACTAGTTGACGTTTTATTGTCACATTCAGTACAGTGAAATGGTTATCTTGCATACTATCTAACAGCTTTATGGTTTCAATCTCAACTCTGCTTCTGTTTTTTGTTCTTCCAAGAGAACAACCATCCATGGAGAGTGCATAAAAGTTCAATTGTTCAGTGAATACCCCCTACCCACCACTCTGTGTTGGACATACTGTTTATTTCTGTTACTCTGACTGACAAGACATGTTATCTTCATCTGTTTCAGAACTCGAGGCAAAGGAGGCGTGTGATTGGCTACGAGCGGCAGGATTCCCCCAATACGCTCAGCTCTTTGAAGGTAGTTTACTCAATCAGCCAATAACACACCATAACAATGCAACACTGGTACACACACACACACACACACACACACACACACACATTTGACTGTCAGCTCCCCTCTCCAGTCATGTATCATTGTGGGAGAGAATAGTTTGATCATAACAGACACATTATAATAAGGTAATAAAGTCATAATAGACCATCTATAAAACAATAACTGAAGTTTTATTTTGAAACGTAACCTCTGTTGTGAAATGAGCCACTGTTGATTTTAACTTTAATGTAGAGTTTCTATATGAGGAGCAAATTATCTGGCATAGTCTGTCTCCCTCTTACACTGCCCTGCCCCCCCTGTCCTCTCCGCTCATGTCCTCTCCCTCATGTCCTCTCCCCCCCTGTCCTCTCCCCCCCTGTCCTCTCTGCTCATGTCCTCTCTGCTCATGTCCTCTCCCCCCCTGTCCTCTCTGCTCATGTCCTCTCCCCCCTGTCCTCTCCCCCATGTCCTCTCTGCTCATGTCCTCTCTGCTCATGTCCTCTCCCCCCCTGTCCTCTCTGCTCATGTCCTCTCTGCTCATGTCCTCTCCCCCCTGTCCTCTCCCCCTGTCCTCTCCCCCTGTCCTCTCCCCCTGTCCTCTCCCCCTGTCCTCTCCCCCTGTCCTCTCCCCCTGTCCTCTCCCCCCTGTCCTCTCCTCTCATGTCCTCTCCTCTCCGCTCATGTCCTGTCCTCTCCTCTCCGCTCATGTCCTCTCCTCTCCTCTCATGTCCTCTCCTCTCATGTCCTCTCCTCTCATCTCCTCTCATGTCCTCTCCTCTCATGTCTTCTCCTCTCATGTCCTGTCCTCTCATGTCTTCTCCTCTCATGTCTTCTCCTCTCGTCTTCTACTCTCCTCTCATGTCTTCTCCTCTCCGCTCATGTCCTCTCATGTCCTCTCCTCTCATGTCCTCTCCTCTCATGTCCTCTCCGCTCATGTCCTCTCCGCTCATGTCCTCTCCTCTCATGTCCTCTCATGTCCTCTCCTCTCATGTCTTCTCCTCTCATGTCCTGTCCTCTCCGCTCATGTCCTCTCCGCTCATGTCCTCTCCTCTCATGTCCTCTCCTCTCATGTCTTCTCCTCTCATGTCCTGTCCTCTCATGTCTTCTCCTCTCCGCTCATGTCCTCTCCTCTCCGCTCATGTCCTCTCCGCTCATCTCCTCTCCGCTCATGTCCTCTCCTCTCCGCTCATGTCCTCTCCGCTCATGTCCTCTCCGCTCATGTCCTCTCCGCTCATGTCCTCTCCGCTCATGTCCTCTCCTCTCATGTCGTCTCCTCTCATGTCCTCTCCTCTCATGTCTTCTCCTCTCCGCTCATGTCCTCTCCTCTCCGCTCATGTCCTCTCCGCTCATGTCCTCTCCGCTCATGTCCTCTCCGCTCATGTCCTCTCCGCTCATGTCCTCTCCTCTCATGTCCTGTCCTCTCATGTCTTCTCCTCTCCGCTCATGTCCTCTCCTCTCCGCTCATGTCCTCTCCTCTCCGCTCATGTCCTCTCCGCTCATCTCCTCTCCGCTCATGTCCTCTCCTCTCCGCTCATGTCCTCTCCGCTCATGTCCTCTCCGCTCATGTCCTCTCCGCTCATGTCCTCTCCGCTCATGTCCTCTCCTCTCATGTCCTCTCCTCTCATGTCCTCTCCTCTCATGTCTTCTCCTCTCCGCTCATGTCTTCTCCTCTCCGCTCATGTCTTCTCCTCCGCTCATGTCTTCTCCTCCTCTCATGTCTTCTCCTCCTCTCATGTCTTCTCCTCCTCTCATGTCTTCTCCTCCTCTCATGTCTTCTCCTCCTCTCATGTCCTCTCCTCTCATGTCCTCTCCTCTCATGTCCTCTCCCTTCATGTCCTCTCCTCTCCCCTCATGTCCTCTCCGCTCATGTCCTCTCCGCTCATGTCCTCTCCGCTCATGTCCTCTCCGCTCATGTCCTCTCCGCTCATGTCCTCTCCGCTCATGTCCTCTCCGCTCATGTCCTCTCCTCTCCGCTCATGTCCTCTCCTCTCCGCTCATGTCCTCTCCTCTCCGCTCATGTCCTCTCCTCTCATGTCCTCTCCTCCCATGTCCTCTCCTCCCATGTCCTCTCTTCTCCGCTCATGTCCTCTCCTCTCCGCTCATGTCCTCTCCGCTCATGTCCTCTCCTCTCCGCTCATGTCCTCTCCTCTCCGCTCATGTCTTCTCCTCTCCGCTCATGTCTTCTCCTCTCCGCTCATGTCTTCTCCTCTCCGCTCATGTCCTCTCCTCTCCGCTCATGTCTTCTCCTCTCCGCTCATGTCCTCTCCCCCTGTCCTCTCCCCCTGTCTTCTCCTCTCATGTCCTCTCCTCTCATGTCCTCTCCTCTCCTCTCATGTCTTCTCCTCTCATGTCTTCTCCTCTCATGTCCTCTCCTCTCATGTCCTCTCCTCTCATGTCCTCTCCTCTCCGCTCATGTCCTGTCCTCTCCTCTCCGCTCATGTCCTCTCCTCTCCTCTCATGTCCTCTCCTCTCATGTCCTCTCCTCTCATCTCCTCTCATGTCCTCTCCTCTCATGTCTTCTCCTCTCATGTCCTGTCCTCTCATGTCTTCTCCTCTCCTCTCATGTCTTCTCCTCTCCTCTCATGTCTTCTCCTCTCCTCTCATGTCTTCTCCTCTCCTCTCATGTCCTCTCCGCTCATGTCCTCTCCTCTCATGTCCTCTCCTCTCATGTCCTCTCCGCTCATGTCCTCTCCGCTCATGTCCTCTCCGCTCATGTCCTCTCCTCTCATGTCCTCTCATGTCCTCTCCTCTCATGTCCTCTCATGTCTTCTCCTCTCATGTCCTGTCCTCTCCTCTCATGTCCTCTCCGCTCATGTCCTCTCCTCTCATGTCCTCTCCTCTCATGTCTTCTCCTCTCATGTCCTGTCCTCTCATGTCTTCTCCTCTCCGCTCATGTCCTCTCCTCTCCGCTCATGTCCTCTCCTCTCATGTCCTCTCCTCCCATGTCCTCTCCTCCCATGTCCTCTCTTCTCCGCTCATGTCCTCTCCTCTCCGCTCATGTCCTCTCCGCTCATGTCCTCTCCTCTCCGCTCATGTCCTCTCCTCTCCGCTCATGTCTTCTCCTCTCCGCTCATGTCTTCTCCTCTCCGCTCATGTCTTCTCCTCTCCGCTCATGTCCTCTCCTCTCCGCTCATGTCTTCTCCTCTCCGCTCATGTCCTCTCCCCCCCTGTCCTCTCCCCCTGTCTTCTCCTCTCATGTCCTCTCCTCTCATGTCCTCTCCTCTCCTCTCATGTCTTCTCCTCTCATGTCTTCTCCTCTCATGTCCTCTCCTCTCATGTCCTCTCCTCTCATGTCCTCTCCTCTCCGCTCATGTCCTGTCCTCTCCTCTCCGCTCATGTCCTCTCCTCTCCTCTCATGTTCTCTCCTCTCATGTCCTCTCCTCTCCTCTCATGTCTTCTCCTCTCATGTCCTGTCCTCTCATGTCTTCTCCTCTCCTCTCATGTCTTCTCCTCTCCTCTCATGTCTTCTCCTCTCCTCTCATGTCTTCTCCTCTCCGCTCATGTCCTCTCCTCTCATGTCCTCTCCTCTCATGTCCTCTCCGCTCATGTCCTCTCCGCTCATGTCCTCTCCGCTCATGTCCTCTCCTCTCATGTCCTCTCATGTCCTCTCCTCTCATGTCCTCTCATGTCTTCTCCTCTCATGTCCTGTCCTCTCCTCTCATGTCCTCTCCGCTCATGTCCTCTCCTCTCATGTCCTCTCCTCTCATGTCTTCTCCTCTCATGTCCTGTCCTCTCATGTCTTCTCCTCTCCGCTCATGTCCTCTCCTCTCCGCTCATGTCCTCTCCGCTCATGTCCTCTCCGCTCATGTCCTCTCCTCTCCGCTCATGTCCTCTCCGCTCATGTCCTCTCCGCTCATGTCCTCTCCTCTCATGTCCTCTCCTCTCATGTCCTCTCCTCTCATGTCTTCTCCTCTCCGCTCATGTCCTCTCCTCTCCGCTCATGTCTTCTCCTCTCCGCTCATGTCCTCTCCCCCCCTGTCCTCTCCCCCCTGTCTTCTCCTCTCATGTCCTCTCCGCTCATGTCCTCTCCTCTCCGCTCATGTCCTCTCCGCTCATGTCCTCTCCGCTCATGTCCTCTCCTCTCCGCTCATGTCCTCTCCGCTCATGTCCTCTCCGCTCATGTCCTCTCCTCTCATGTCCTCTCCTCTCATGTCCTCTCCTCTCATGTCTTCTCCTCTCCGCTCATGTCCTCTCCTCTCCGCTCATGTCTTCTCCTCTCCGCTCATGTCCTCTCCCCCTGTCCTCTCCCCCCTGTCTTCTCCTCTCATGTCCTCTCCTCTCATGTCCTCTCCTCTCCTCTCATGTCTTCTCCTCTCATGTCTTCTCCTCTCATGTCCTCTCCTCTCATGTCCTCTCCTCTCATGTCCTCTCCTCTCCGCTCATGTCCTGTCCTCTCCTCTCCGCTCATGTCCTCTCCTCTCCTCTCATGTTCTCTCCTCTCATGTCCTCTCCTCTCCTCTCATGTCTTCTCCTCTCATGTCCTGTCCTCTCATGTCTTCTCCTCTCCTCTCATGTCTTCTCCTCTCCTCTCATGTCTTCTCCTCTCCTCTCATGTCTTCTCCTCTCCGCTCATGTCCTCTCCTCTCATGTCCTCTCCTCTCATGTCCTCTCCTCTCATGTCCTCTCCTCTCATGTCCTCTCCTCTCATGTCCTCTCCTCTCATGTCCTCTCCGCTCATGTCCTCTCCGCTCATGTCCTCTCCTCTCATGTCCTCTCATGTCCTCTCCTCTCATGTCCTCTCATGTCTTCTCCTCTCATGTCCTGTCCTCTCCTCTCATGTCCTCTCCGCTCATGTCCTCTCCTCTCATGTCCTCTCCTCTCATGTCTTCTCCTCTCATGTCCTGTCCTCTCATGTCTTCTCCTCTCCGCTCATGTCCTCTCCTCTCCGCTCATGTCCTCTCCGCTCATGTCCTCTCCGCTCATGTCCTCTCCTCTCCGCTCATGTCCTCTCCGCTCATGTCCTCTCCGCTCATGTCCTCTCCTCTCATGTCCTCTCCTCTCATGTCCTCTCCTCTCATGTCTTCTCCTCTCCGCTCATGTCTTCTCCTCTCCGCTCATGTCTTCTCCTCCTCTCATGTCTTCTCCTCCTCTCATGTCTTCTCCTCCTCTCATGTCTTCTCCTCCTCTCATGTCTTCTCCTCCTCTCATGTCCTCTCCTCTCATGTCCTCTCCCCTCATGTCCTCTCCTCTCCCCTCATGTCCTCTCCTCTCCGCTCATGTCCTCTCCGCTCATGTCCTCTCCTCTCCGCTCATGTCCTCTCCTCTCCGCTCATGTCCTCTCCGCTCATGTCCTCTCCTCTCCGCTCATGTCCTCTCCTCTCATGTCCTCTCCTCCCATGTCCTCTCCTCTCCGCTCATGTCCTCTCCTCTCATGTCCTCTCCTCCCATGTCCTCTCCTCTCCGCTCATGTCCTCTCCGCTCATGTCCTCTCCGCTCATGTCTTCTCCTCCTCTCATGTCTTCTCCTCCTCTCATGTCTTCTCCTCCTCTCATGTCTTCTCCTCCTCTCATGTCCTCTCCTCTCATGTCCTCTCCCCTCATGTCCTCTCCTCTCCCCTCATGTCCTCTCCTCTCCGCTCATGTCCTCTCCGCTCATGTCCTCTCCGCTCATGTCCTCTCCTCTCCGCTCATGTCCTCTCCTCTCCGCTCATGTCCTCTCCGCTCATGTCCTCTCCTCTCCGCTCATGTCCTCTCCTCTCATGTCCTCTCCTCCCATGTCCTCTCCTCTCCGCTCATGTCCTCTCCGCTCATGTCCTCTCCGCTCATGTCCTCTCCGCTCATGTCCTCTCCTCTCCGCTCATGTCCTCTCCTCTCCGCTCATGTCCTCTCCTCTCATGTCCTCTCCCCTCATGTCCTCTCCTCTCCCCTCATGTCCTCTCCTCTCCGCTCATGTCCTCTCCGCTCATGTCCTCTCCGCTCATGTCCTCTCCTCTCCGCTCATGTCCTCTCCTCTCCGCTCATGTCCTCTCCGCTCATGTCCTCTCCGCTCATGTCCTCTCCTCTCATGTCCTCTCCTCCCATGTCCTCTCTTCTCCGCTCATGTCCTCTCCTCTCCGCTCATGTCCTCTCCTCTCCGCTCATGTCCTCTCCGCTCATGTCCTCTCCGCTCATGTCCTCTCCTCTCCGCTCATGTCTTCTCCTCTCCGCTCATGTCTTCTCCTCTCCGCTCATGTCTTCTCCTCTCCGCTCATGTCTTCTCCTCTCCGCTCATGTCTTCTCCTCTCCGCTCATGTCTTCTCCTCTCCGCTCATGTCTTCTCCTCTCCGCTCATGTCTTCTCCTCTCCGCTCATGTCTTCTCCTCTCCGCTCATGTCTTCTCCTCTCCGCTCATGTCCTCTCCTCTCCGCTCATGTCCTCTCCTCTCCGCTCATGTCCTCTCCGCTCATGTCCTCTCCGCTCATGTCCTCTCCCCTCCGCTCATGTCCTCTCCCCTCCGCTCATGTCTTCTCCTCTCCGCTCATGTCTTCTCCTCTCCGCTCATGTCTTCTCCTCTCCGCTCATGTCTTCTCCTCTCCGCTCATGTCTTCTCCTCTCCGCTCATGTCTTCTCCTCTCCGCTCATGTCTTCTCCTCTCCGCTCATGTCTTCTCCTCTCCGCTCATGTCTTCTCCTCTCCGCTCATGTCTTGTCCTCTCCGCTCATGTCTTGTCCTCTCCGCTCATGTCTTGTCTTCTCCTCTCCGCTCATGTCTTGTCTTCTCCTCTCCGCTCATGTCTTGTCTTCTCCTCTCCGCTCATGTCTTGTCTTCTCCTCTCCGCTCATGTCTTGTCTTCTCCTCTCCTCTCATGTCTTGTCTTCTCCTCTCCTCTCATGTCTTCTCCTCTCCTCTCATGTCTTCTCCGCTCCTCTCATGTCTTCTCCTCTCCGCTCATGTCTTCTCCTCTCCGCTCCTCTCATGTCCTCTCCCCTCATTTCCTTTCCTCTCACGGAGGGAGGGAAGAGAGAAGTGATAGAGAGACATGGGGACTGCAGAAAGAGAGAGACTCGGCTGGGCTTTGGTCTGGATAGTTCCTGGCTAGAGTTACGACCCAAACATGTCCAGCACACTAAAGCAAAGAGGTCATGAGAAAACGTTTTATCATCATGGTTTAGAAGCAGCCAGCTCTCCTCACCACTACTGCGGTTGGATAAGTGTGTATGGAAAGAAGTGCTTTCCACATGTTGTCCCCCTGTATTCAGCTGTATTCAGCTCCATACATCCTGCTCACTAAAGGAAACAACGTTTTCCAAGACTGTAGTGTTTCAATTCAGGTGAAGCTGTTGTATTGAGGTAGACACTGATGAGTAGACGTGAATATTGAGTATAAAATAACTGCATTTTGAAACCATTTCCAAATTCCTGCCGGCTGCGGCTCCCAGCACCCAGACCTGTCTGAGTGTATTCTGATATCTGTGTTTCTCCTTATGTGACAGACGTTACGCTACGTTGCTTTCATAAAACAGTTAATGGTACCACATGAATGCAGTGGAATGTAATATGGAGGGTCTGGAGTGAATCTGTGCCTGCATCCCAAATGGCACCCTATTGCCTACATAGTGGACTATGGGCCCTGGTCAAAAGTAGTACACTATGTGGGCAATGAGGTGCCATTTGGGACGCTGCTGTGTGTTACATAACAGGAGGCCAATACCCAGAGACAGACGTAATGCTGCTACTGCTCAACGTCTCAGCGTCGTTATTTGGGCAAACCCTGTCTCTCTTTATTACTCTCTCTCTCTCTCTCTCGCCCCTGGATAGCTCTCTGGAAACAATGTGCTTTCCTTCGCAGAGCTCTTCTGTTTCACTTCCTGAGTTAAAAAGTGCCACGTGTTTCCAGCCTTGCTGCCCTATTAAGGAGCTAGATAACTACAGAGGAGAAATGTTTTAATCTTTAATCTGTTTCCTCCTCCTCAGACTCTCAGTTTCCCATCGACATCTCTCCTGTGAAGAAAGACCATGACTTTCTGGACAACGACCTGGTGGAACCTCTCTGCAGGTGATTAGTGAGTTGGATTAAACCTGGTTGGATTTTCCAGATGGCTTCCATACCGATTGCAGTGTCATTCAGTTGACATTGAATGTGTGAGATTGTGTGCCAGTCAGTAAGGTAACACCAGAGAGAGCTGAGTGTTTGAGCCTCAGGGACGTGGAATGGATCTACATCGCTGAAACTGACAGAGCGATAATCACTTGTGAACAACAAGCACATCACTCACGCATCTAGGAGTCCTTTACTAAACAGATGTCACAGGAAAAAACAGCAACACAACAGATTAGCCAACCTGCCAGACCAGAGGGGTACACTGCAAAGTAAGATCAATGCGTTAGCCAGCTAACTTAAATATAGTGAAATAACTTTTTATTTTATGGTAAGATAAAATTGAAATAGGCATTGTTTAATTGACTCATGAACCAGAAAGTCAATAGTTATAATTGTGCCCATTTTAACCTGCTTCTGTCTGGCAAGACTAGTAGTCAAGCTCAACCTCACCATTGTTTCCCCTCTGCAATGCCAAGACATTAACTGTCTCTGATTGGGTTCAAAACATCCCTTTAGTTCCCCATGTTGCCCTATATTGCTATGGAAACTTTCCCCAGAGACGGTCAGCAGAGAGAAGGTCTGCGTCTGAAATGGCACCCTATTCCTTATATAGTGCACTACTTTTGTCCAGGGCCCATAGGAATTTGTCGAAATAGTGCACTATAAAGGGAATAGGGTGCTATTTGGGATGAAACCAAGGTAGGAGGAGGGAAGGGCTGCCTTCACAACCTAACACACTGTGACGCTAAACAACACTTAAGCAACTCATCTGCATTCCAAACTAGCCCTGGAGACAATGCCTCCCAGCTCCCACCTCCCTGTGACTCTGTCTCCCTGTGAGTGTCACCCCCATACACCATCCCTGACTCTTCTTTATGGTCACCTGGAGCCAGGGGAGACTGCTAAACATGCTGTCTGCCTGTCACTGTGTGGTGAGCAGAGTGACACTTCCTGCATTCACACTGACCAGGTAGCTGAGATGAACAGATATATACAGTATGTCACATTCTCCACTGCTGTTTTCTCTTTGATCCCTGGTTATTCAGGCTCTATTATGCTCTATAGTCAAAGCTTTTTAGTCTTAAGAAGTTAGGGGCCCTCAACACTCTCTATAGGCTCTATATGCTCCAAAAGCTTCTGTAAGGGCCATGGGAACTAACCTGAAATGGCAACCTATTCCCTATAGTGCCATACATTTAACTAGAGCTCAATGGGCCCTTGTCAAAGTAGTGTACTATATAGGGAAAAGGGTACCATTTGGGACACAGACCTCCAGCCCTACTGTATCCTGGTGGCTCCAGTGCAGCAGGAGGAGGCTAGCCTCGTCTAACTCTGCTACATCTGGGAAAGGGAAAGAGAAAGGTGGATACATAGTAAGTTGTACAACTGAATGCATTCAACTGAAATGTGTCTTCCGCATTTAACCCAACCCCTCTGAATCAGAGAGGTGCGGGGGGCTGCCTTAATTGACATGCACATCTTCGGCTTTTCACTGTCACTGAATCCACATGAACCCTGCATGGGACAGCATCTGGAGTGGTAAAACGTTACGACTATCATACCACAAATCTTCCATCGAGCACTATTTTGTCCTTTTTCCGTGGGATTGGTTAGGAATGTGTTATGTTTTCCTCTGTAGTTGTTGTCGTTGTTGCTTTAGGCAGGGCAGCTTGTTGACCTGAGTGTCTCTGCCTTATTTACCTCTACAATAGGCCAGCCTTCCCTACTCTCAGCTAGCTAGTTGTCCCACAGCCCCCTACTGTCAGCCAGCAAGCTGTCTCACAGCCCCCTACTCCCCTACTGTCAGCCAGCAAGCTGTCTCACAGCCCCCTACTCCCCTACTGTCAGCCAGCAAGCTGTCTCACAGCCCCCTACTCTCAGCCAGCAAGCTGTCTCACAGCCCCCTACTCTCAGCCAGCAAGCTGTCTCACAGCCCCCTACTCTCAGCCAGCAAGCTGTCTCACAGCCCCCTACTCTCAGCCAGCAAGCTGTCTCACAGCCCCCTACTCCCCTACTCTCAGCCAGCAAGCTGTCTCACAGCCCCCTACTCTCAGCCAGCAAGCTGTCTCACAGCCCCCTACTCTCAGCCAGCAAGCTGTCTCACAGCCCCCTACTCCCCTACTGTCAGCCAGCAAGCTGTCTCACAGGCTCCTACTTTCAGCCAGACTAGCTGTCTCACAGCCCCCTACTCCCCTACTCTCAGCCAGCAAGCTGTCTCACAGCCCCCTACTCCCCTACTCTCAGCCAGCAAGCTGTCTCACAGCCCCCTACTCTCAGCCAGCAAGCTGTCTCACAGCCCCCTACTCCCCTACTGTCAGCCAGCAAGCTGTCTCACAGCCCCCTACTCTCAGCCAGCAAGCTGTCTCACAGCCCCCTACTCTCAGCCAGCAAGCTGTCTCACAGCCCCCTACTCCCCTACTCTCAGCCAGCAAGCTGTCTCACAGCCCCCTACTCTCAGCCAGCAAGCTGTCTCACAGCCCCCTACTCTCAGCCAGCAAGCTGTCTCACAGGCTCCTACTTTCCGCCAGACTAGCTGTCTCACAGCCCCCTACTCCCCTACTGTCAGCCAGCAAGCTGTCTCACAGGCTCCTACTTTCCGCCAGACTAGCTGTCTCACAGCCCCCTACTCCCCTACTCTCAGCCAGCAAGCTGTCTCACAGCCCCCTACTCTCAGCCAGCAAGCTGTCTCACAGCCCCCTACTCCCCTACTGTCAGCCAGCAAGCTGTCTCACAGCCCCCTGCTCCCCTACTGTCAGCCAGCAAGCTGTCTCACAGCCCCCTACTCTCAGCCAGCAAGCTGTCTCACAGCCCCCTACTCCCTTACTCTCAGCCAGACTTGCTATCTCACAGACCCATACTCCCCTACTCTCAGCCAGCAAGCTGTCTCACAGACCCATACTCCCCTACTCTCAGCCAGCAAGCTGTCTCACAGCCCCCTACTCCCCTACTCTCAGCCAGCAAGCTGTCTCACAGCCCCCTACTCCCCTACTCTCAGCCAGCAAGCTGTCTCACAGCCCCCTACTCCCCTACTCTCAGCCAGCAAGCTGTCTCACAGCCCCCTACTCCCCTACTCTCAGCCAGCAAGCTGTCTCACAGCCCCCTACTCTCAGCCAGCAAGCTGTCTCACAGCCCCCTACTCTCAGCCAGACTAGCTGTCTCACAGCCCCCTACTCCCCTACTCTCAGCCAGCAAGCTGTCTCACAGCCCCCTACTCTCAGCCAGCAAGCTGTCTCACAGCCCCCTACTCCCCTACTGTCAGCCAGCAAGCTGTCTCACAGCCCCCTACTCCCCTACTGTCAGCCAGCAAGCTGTCTCACAGCCCCCTACTCTCAGCCAGCAAGCTGTCTCACAGCCCCCTACTCCCTTACTCTCAGCCAGACTTGCTATCTCACAGACCCATACTCCCCTACTCTCAGCCAGCAAGCTGTCTCACAGCCCCCTACTCCCCTACTCTCAGCCAGCAAGCTGTCTCACAGCCCCCTACTCTCAGCCAGCAAGCTGTCTCACAGCCCCCTACTCCCCTACTCTCAGCCAGCAAGCTGTCTCACAGCCCCCTACTCCCCTACTGTCAGCCAGCAAGCTGTCTCACAGCCCCCTACTCTCAGCCAGCAAGCTGTCTCACAGCCCCCTACTCCCCTACTCTCAGCCAGCAAGCTGTCTCACAGCCCCCTACTCCCCTACTGTCAGCCAGCAAGCTGTCTCACAGCCCCCTACTCCCCTACTGTCAGCCAGCAAGCTGTCTCACAGCCCCCTACTCCCCTACTGTCAGCCAGCAAGCTGTCTCACAGCCCCCTACTCTCCTACTCTCAGCCAGCAAGCTGTCTCACAGCCCCCTACTCTCAGCCAGCAAGCTGTCTCACAGCCCCCTACTCTCAGCCAGACTAGCTGTCTCACAGCCCCCTACTCTCAGCCAGCAAGCTGTCTCACAGCCCCCTACTCCCCTACTCTCAGCCAGCAAGCTGTCTCACAGCCCCCTACTCCCCTACTGTCAGCCAGCAAGCTGTCTCACAGCCCCCTACTCTCAGCCAGCAAGCTGTCTCACAGCCCCCTACTCCCCTACTCTCAGCCAGCAAGCTGTCTCACAGCCCCCTACTCCCCTACTGTCAGCCAGCAAGCTGTCTCACAGCCCCCTACTCCCCTACTGTCAGCCAGCAAGCTGTCTCACAGCCCCCTACTCTCAGCCAGCAAGCTGTCTCACAGCCCCCTACTCCCCTACTCTCAGCCAGCAAGCTGTCTCACAGCCCCCTACTCCCCTACTGTCAGCCAGCAAGCTGTCTCACAGGCTCCTACTTTCAGCCAGACTAGCTGTCCCACAGGCCCCTACTCTCAGCCAGACTAGCTGTCTCACAGCCCCCTACTCCCCTACTCTCAGCCAGACTTGCTATCTCACAGACCCATACTCCCCTACTCTCAGCCAGACTAGCTGTCCCACAGGCTCCTACTCCCCTACTCTCAGCCAGACTAGCTGTCCCACAGGCCCATACTCTCCTACTGTTTGTGAGATATATTGTAAATTCCCATTGTTACATTAGCAATTTGTGGGTGAGATTGAATTGAAACCAACTTTAACAGTTATGGAGCTGTTTAGAGCTGGTTAGCCCCGATAATATCAACATGAACTTAGTTTCCTTTGTGTTTATGAATTCTACTGGATAGAAGGAGAGAGGGACTAAGAGGGAGCATGAACAAGAAGTCTGTGTGCAGCTGAGGAAGCAACATAGACTAGTCCGTTAGGTGTTGCTGGAGAATTTCTGTGAACCACAGGCGAATAGACTAATGACTACCACAGCAGGCTACCCTCAGCTCCTCAGGACATCAGCAGTCTTCACCAATTAGGTCCCTGTCAGGGAGAGAGAGGCCAGAAGCAGACAGACAGGCAGGAAGATAGAGAGAGAGGCCAGAGCATCTGCCCATTAAGCTATTAGCCGCAGTTAGCAGGCATGATTAGGTTTGGACTGTCCTGGCTGTGTAGTCGTCAGCCCCACAGTCATTTAGCTCCTGGACTGGAGAACAGATCGAACTCCACTGGCTGACTGTGTCTATTCCTGGTGACTTCTCTCGGAGAGAAGGATGAACTCTGATGATGTTATTGTTTACATCCATTTGGCTTGTTTCTCTTCCAGGCGACTCAACACCTTGAACAAGTGTGCCTCTATGAAACTAGACGTCAACCTCCCTAAGAAAAAGGTAAGTCGAGGTTTTAATTATTATTATAGTATTCTATATTATGACCGCTATGATCCTGTTCAGTTGCGCAGTGATAAATGTATAACAGCTTTAGTCAATTTAGTCAAGTCATATTATGTATACCTTTCTAAGGTATTATGGTAATAAATACTGAAGATATTGGCCAACACAAAACTACTCCTCCTCCTTCCATCCCTATATCCTTCCATTCCTCTATCCTTCCATCCCTATATCCTTCCATTCCTCTATCCTTCCATCCCTATATCCTTCCATTCCTCTATCCTTCCATTCCTCTATCCTTCCATCCCTCTATCCTTCCATCCCTATATCCTTCCATTCCTCTATCCTTCCATTCCTCTATCCTTCCATTCCTCTATCCTTCCATTCCTCTATCCTTCCATCCCTCTATCCTTCCATCCCTCTAGCCTTCATTCCTCTATCCTTCCATCCCTCTATCCTTCCATTCCTCTATCCTTCCATTCCTCTATCCCTCTATCCTTCCATCCCTCTATCCTTCCATCCCTTTAACTCAGATCCTGTGATATGTGAGATCTGTCCATTGTTGTATTCCCTAAAGGCGGTACTACTTCTGACCAGTGCCCCGATCAAAAGAAGTGTTGTATAAGGAATAGGGTGCCATTTGGGACGCACTCATAACCTCTTCATTCAGTGTGCAGGGAAGACCCTCTAGGCTTCAGGATGTTTCCGATTGGTTTATTTATGGCTGTAGAACCAGATAAGTGCTGTTATATCGTCATGACCCCTACAAATCAGCCGGGCTAGACAATCTGGACCCTTTCTTTCTAAAATTATCTGCCGAAATTGTTGCCACCCCTATTACTAGCCTGTTCAACCTCTCTTTCGTGTCATCTGAGATCCCCAAAGATTGGAAATCAGCTGCGGTCATCCCCCTCTTCAAATGGGGGGACACTCTTGACCCAAACTGCTACAGACCTATATCTATCCTACCATGCCTTTCTAAGGTCTTCGAAAGCCAAGTCAACAAACAGATTACCGACCATTTCGAATCTCACCATACCTTCTCTGCTATGCAATCTGGTTTCAGAGCTGGTCATGGGTGCACCTCAGCCACGCTCAAGGTCCTAAACGATATCTTAACCGCCATCAATAAGAAACATTACTGTGCAGCCGTGTTCATTGATCTGGCCAAGGCTTTTGACTCTGTCAATCACCACATCCTCATTGGCAGACTCGACAGCCTTGGTTTCTCAAATGATTGCCTCGCCTGGTTCACCAACTACTTCTATGATAGAGTTCAGTGTGTCAAATCGGAGGGTCTGCTGTCCGGACCTCTGGCAGTCTCTATGGGGGTGCCACAGGGTTCAATTCTTGGACCGACTCTCTTCTCTGAATACATCAATGAGGTCGCTCTTGCTGCTGGTGAGTCTCTGATCCACCTCTACGCAGACGACACCATTCTGTTTCCTTCTGGCCCTTCTTTAGACACTGTGTTAACAACCCTCCAGGCAAGCTTCAATGCCATACAACTCTCCTTCCGTGGCCTCCAATTGCTCTTAAATACAAGTAAAACTAAATACATGCTCTTCAACCGATCGCAACCTGCACCTGCCCTCCTGTCCAACATCACTACTCTGGACGGCTCTGAATACGTGGACAACTACAAATACTTAGCTGTCTGGTTAGACTGTAAACTCTCCTTCCAGACCCATATCAAACATCTCCAATCCAAAGTTAAATCTAGAATTGGCTTCCTATTTCGCAACAAAGCATCCTTCACTCATGCTGCCAAACATACCCTTGTAAAACTGACCATCCTACCAATCCTCGACTTTGGCGATGTCATTTACAAAATAGCCTCCAATACCCTACTCAACAAATTGGATGCAGTCTATCACAGTGCAATCCGTTTTGTCACCAAAGCCCCATATACTACCCACCATTGCGACCTGTACGCTCTCGTTGGCTGGCCATCGCTTCATACTCGTCGCCAAACCCACTGGCTCCATGTCATCTACAAGACCCTGCTAGGTAAAGTCTCCCCTTATCTCAGCTCGCTGGTCACCATAGCATCTCCCACCTGTAGCACACGCTCCAGCAGGTATATCTCTCTAGTCACCCCCAAAACCAATTCTTTCTTTGGCGGCCTCTCCTTCCAGTTCTCTGCTGCCAATGACTGGAACGAACTACAAAAAGCACTGAAACTGGAAACACTTATCTCCCTCACTAGCTTTAAGCACCAACTGTCAGAGCAGCTCACAGATTACTGCACCTGTACATAGCCCACCTATATTTTAGCCCAAACAACTACCTCTTTCCCTACTGTATTTAATTAATGTATTTATTTTGCTCCTTTGCACCCCATTATTTTTATTTCTACTTTGCACATGCTTCCATTGCAAATCTACCATTCCAGTGTTTTACTTGCTATATTGTATTTACTTTGCCACCATGGCCTTTTTTTGCCTTTACCTCCCTTATCTCAACTCATTTGCTCACATCGTATATAGACTTGTTTATACTGTATTATTGACTGTATGTTTGTTTTACTCCATGTGTAACTCTGTGTCGTTGTATGTGTCGAACTGCTTTGCTTTATCTTGGCCAGGTCGTAATTGTAAATGAGAACTTGTTCTCAACTTGCCTACCTGGTTAAATAAAGGTGAAATAAATAAAAATGATTATGTGATCGATATAGAACTGTAATGTGATTATAACTGAACAGACACATCCTCTGGCTCCGTTTTTTACTGTTTGGAAAAAAAGCAAATGACATTTGCCTCTCCTTCCTGGAGCAGATACAGATACAGACAGGTTGTGATGTCACACCCTCACAGATCTCACAATCAAAATATCTAGATACAGCTGTCCCATCAGCTTATACCTACAACCAATCAGTCAGATCGTATCTTGTTACCATGTGTTGATAACGGTGTACTGACAGCGCTATGGGTCTTCTCCCTTCCTGTGTGTCCAGAGGGAAGACTCGGATGAGTGTGTTTATGTAACTGTTAACAGGTTTAGATATCTACCTGACTAGGTGATCATGTGTTGATAATTGATTTTGTGTTGTCTTCCTGTGTATTCAGAGTGAAGACTCTGATGAGGAGGACCTGTTTGCCATCAGTGACAGATGGACGTTTGAGTGTACGAGCCGCCGCTGGTCCAGACTAAAGGGGGAGGGGCATAGTCCCAGGGAGGGGGAGGGGCAGGGCCTGCAGACCACCACCAGTAGCGAGAGTGTTCTAACTGACCTCAGCGAACCAGAGGTCTCATCTCTCCACAGTGAGAGCAGTGGGGGGAGTGGCCACCAGGCTGTGAGCACAGAGGACTCCGACAGCTCTAACAGGAACTACTACGACTCTGCAGCGATGCCTGAACCTGACTCCACCTCCCTTACCCTACCACACCTCCCTAAGCACCTCCCCTACTACGGCTCGCTGCCCGCCAAAAACGGCCTCGCCAGACGGACCCGAGCCAAGGACTTCCTGCACCGCATGGAGACCCTACGTTCCCGGGGCACGCTGGGTAGGGGGCATAGCAAGAAGCTGGTGATCAGTGCTCCGGTACTGCAGACAGAGCCACAGGCCCTGAAGACGCTGCGCTGCGTGGAGATCACCAATGGGGACAGGTCGGGGGCGGAGGTAATCACTGGGGGACCTATCCTAGGGCTAAACCCCCAGTGCCCCTCCAGCAGCGAGGGCAGCCACTCCAGCGGCAGCACTGTCTCATCCCCCAGTCTGCAGGAGAGGAAGCCCCACTCCCAGCGGACGGACCGGTCCGACGCCAAGCGCAGTGGCATGTATCTGGAGGACTTGGCCGTGTTCTCCAGCCTGCAGCGGATCGGTGGCGTGGCCCAGGGCAAGAGGGGCGTGGCCGAACACAATCAGCGTAACGAGTTCCGCTCCTACGAGAACCTGGTGGTCCACATCCCCAAAGACCACAAGCCTGGCACCTTCCCCAAGGCTCTGTCCATAGAGAGCCTCTCCCCCATCCTGGGGGCCTCTGTCCCCTGCCACAGCGACCACATCAACCCCCTGGAGCCCCAGCCCAACCCCCACCCTACCTACAACCCCAGGGAGTTCCACCACTGTCCGCTCACCCAGTTCTGCCCACGGGGCAGTAGGATCAGTGTGTACGACAACGTCCCTGGGTCTCACCTCTATGCCTCTACTGGAGACCTGCTGGACCTGGAGAAGGAAGACCTGTTCCCCCACCTGGATGACATCCTGCAGCACGTCAACGGCCTGCAGCAGATAGTGGACCGCTGGTCCAAGAACATTCTGCCCTCTGCAGGCCTGGACACACAGGGGATCCAGCCTGCAGGTCTGAAGTCATCCAGCCAGATCACGCTGGACTTTGAGGGGACGTCCGTTCTGGAGGGACAGAGTGGACAGAGTGACGTGGACAGAGACGGCGTGTCCCTCATTGAGACTCACTGTACAGGACATAGAGAGAGGAGGGACTCGGGGGTGGGAGCATCACTAACCAGACCCAACCGGTAAGAATCATAGTCCTCAAATGATTATTAACATCTCAGGTTTTAGCTCCTTGTAGAAATCCTTATCCTGTCCTTATTTCCATACTGACAGTGCTGAATACTTACTTAAAACGTCCGCCTTTTAGAGGTGAAGTCTAGTGAATGATTTGTGGCCAGTTTCAGTAGTTTGATACATTTACAAATCTTCAAGTTGACATCATTGTCCAAGATTGCATCCCAAATGGCACTCTATTCACTACATAATGCACCTTTTCCCTGCATACTTTCCTCTGGGGATCTGGTCAAAAGTAGTGCACTATATAGGGAATAAGATGCAATTTGGAACGTATACTAACTGTTGTCCTCTCTCTCTCTGGCATTAGTCTGCGATGGCCCAGCTTCCAGATGTCCAACCGGCTCAGCCACTCAGTGGCCTCGCTCCAGATCACCAACCAATCAGCAGGCCAGCTCAGCCTGCTGCAGAAGTTCTCTCTCCTCCGCCTCACTGCCATCATGGAGAAATACTCCATGTCCAACAAACACGGATGGACCTGGTGAGTACTATCAATCATTCAAGCTAAGCCTGTCAAGGCTGCACCCTATTCCTGTGTGTGAGTAGACATGGGACTCATCCTGTGTGTGTGAGTAGACATGGGACTCATCCTGTGTGTGTGAGTAGACATGGGACTCATCCTGTGTGTGTGAGGAGACATGGGACTCATCCTGTGTGTGTGAGGAGACATGGGACTCATCCTGTGTGTGTGAGTAGACATGGGACTCATCCTGTGTGTGTGAGGAGACATGGGACTCATCCTGTGTGTGTGAGTAGACATGGGACTCATCCTGTGTGTGTGAGTAGACATGGGACTCATCCTGTGTGTGTGAGTAGACATGGGACTCATCCTGTGTGTGTGAGTAGACTTGGGACTCATCCTGTGTGTGTGAGGAGACATGGGACTCATCCTGTGTGTGTGAGTAGACATGGGACTCATCCTGTGTGTGTGAGGAGACATGGGACTCATCCTGTGTGTGTGAGGAGACATGGGACTCATCCTGTGTGTGTGAGTAGACATGGGACTCATCCTGTGTGTGTGAGTAGACATGGGACTCATCCTGTGTGTGTGAGGAGACATGGGACTCATCCTGTGTGTGTGAGTAGACATGGGACTCATCCTGTGTGTGTGAGGAGACATGGGACTCATCCTGTGTGTGTGAGTAGACATGGGACTCATCCTGTGTGTGAGTAGACATGGGACTCATCCTGTGTGTGTGAGTAGACATGGGACTCATCCTGTGTGTGTGAGTAGACATGGGACTCATCCTGTGTGTGTGAGTAGACATGGGACTCATCCTGTGTTGTCTCTCTGTCAGGTCAGTTCCAAAGTTCATGAAGAGGATGAAAGTTCCAGACTACAAGGACAAGAATGTGTTTGGTGTTCCTCTGATCGTTCACGTCCAGCGCTCTGGTCAGCCCCTCCCCCTCAGTCTGCAGCAGGCCCTCCGATACCTCAGGAGCCAGTGTCTAGACCAGGTAGACTGTCTGTAGAGTGTCGACTGTCAGTCTCTCTCTCCGTAGAACCGGTCAGTCTGTCAGTGTCTAGACCAGGTCTGTCTGTCTAAATGTTCTGCTCTACTCTGTCTGTAGGTGGGTCTGTTCCGTAAGTCTGGTGTGAAGTCTCGTATCCAGGCGCTGAGGCAGATGAATGAGTCGTCTCCTGATGATGTCAGCTACGAGGACCAGTCAGCGTACGACGTAGCAGACATGGTCAAACAGTTCTTCAGAGACCTGCCTGAACCTCTACTGACCAGCAAGCTGGGAGAGACCTTCCTACACATCTACCAGTGTAAGGGCTGATACACACAGACACACACAGACAAATCATACTACAGTATCTCTCCCATGGTTGGACATTTCAACCACTATTTCTGTCTCACTCTCATTCCCTCTCTCTCCTCTCCTATCCTCTCCTTCTATTTCTTCCTCCCTCAATCGATTCCTCCCTCTCCTCCCTCCAGATGTTCCTAAGGACCAGCGGTTGCAGGCTGTGCAGACGGCCATCATGCTGATGTCAGACGAGAACAGGGAGGTGCTCCAGATGCTGCTCTGCTTCCTGTCTGACGTCACTTCCTCTGTGGAGGAGAACCAGATGACTCCCATGAACATCGCTGTGTGTCTGGCCCCGTCCCTGTTCCACCTCAACATCCTGAAGAAGGACAACCTCTCACCCAGGTACGTGCGCGCACACACACACACACACACACACACACACACATCACCTGATCAGCCCTAAAGTAAGACCAAACGAGGCACCAGGGACTGTTCCTCCAGAAGTGTGTATAATAGACTGATACAACTATAACCCACTGGGTCTTGTATTTGGGTCACGTTGCTGTGCTCTATAATAAATAATGATCCTATATACAGTATGCCCTCCTTTTAGACTCGCCAGTGATGATGTCCTCCTAACTAGGTCACTATGAAGACTGATGTTAACCAGGGGGAGTCTGGCTCAGGCATCAGGGGTCAACTACAGTGAAATAACTAACTACAGCCGACTGGCTATTTGGTTCTGGCCTGTTTTTATTAAGAAGGTTCTGGAGTTCCAGGGTACTCTTTAAAACAGTGTTTTATGACATCACGCTGTGTACAAACAGAAACCTCTCATTTAACTAACTGGTGGAAGTGATTCTTTAAGGATTACAGGATCAAAGGGACAGCATGCAGAGAGAGATGTTGAGATGACAGAGAGGAGGGAGAGGATGGCAGGGGGAGGGAGAGGAGAGAGCGAGAGAGAGAGAGGGAGAGGATGGGAGGGAAATGAGAGAGAGAGGGATGGGAGGGAAATGAGAGAGAGGGATGGGAGGGAGGAGAGAGGAGAGAGAGAGGGGAGAGGATGGGAGAGAGGGGAGAGGATGGGAGGGAGGAGAGAGAGGGAGAGAGAGAGAGAGAGAGAGAGGGAGAGGATGGGAGGGAGGAGAGAGGAGGGAGAGGATGGTAGGGGAGAGGGATGGGAGGGAGAGGATGAGAGAGAGAGGGAGAGGATGGGAGGGAGGTGAGAGGAGAGGGAGAGGATGGCAGGGAGGAGGGAGAGGAGAGAGGGAGAGGATGGGAGGGAGAGGATGGGAGGGAAAGGAGAGAGAGAGAGGATGGCAGGGAGGAGGGAGAGGAGAGAGAGGGATTGAGGGGAGAGGGGGATGGAGGGGAGAGAGGGATTGAGGGGAGAGGGGGATGGAGGGGAGAGAGGGAGAGGATGGGAGGAGAGAGAGGGAGAGGATGGGAGGGATGAGAGAGGAGAGAGGGGGAGAGGATGGCAGGGGAGAGGGATGGGAGGGAGAGGATGAGAGAGAGAGGGAGAGGATGGGAGGGAGGTGAGAGGAGAGGGAGAGGATGGCAGGGAGGAGGGAGGGAGAGGAGGGGAGAGGATGGGAGGGAGAGGATGGGAGGGAAAGGAGAGAGAGAGAGGATGGCAGGGAGGAGGGAGAGGAGAGAGAGGGATTGAGGGGAGAGGGGGATGGAGGGGAGAGAGGGATTGAGGGGAGAGGGGGATGGAGGGGAGAGAGGGAGAGGATGGGAGGAGAGAGAGGGAGAGGATGGGAGGGATGAGAGAGGAGAGAGGGGGAGAGGATGGCAGGGAGGAGAGAGGAGCGAGAGGGAGAGGATGGGAGGAGAGAGGGAGAGGATGGCAGGGGAGAGGGAGAGGAGAGAGAGAGAGAGGGGAGAGGATGGGAGGGAGGGAGAGGATGAGAGGGAAAGGATAGAGGGAAAGGGTGGCAGGGAGGAGGGAGAGGAGAGGGAGGGAGGGAGAGGGAGAGGATGGGAGGGGAGAGGATGGGAGGAGAGAGAGTAGAGAGGATGGGAGGAGAGAGAGGGATGGGAGGAGAGAGAGGGAGAAGATGGCAGGGAGGAGGGAGAGGATGGCAGGGAGGAGAGAGGGAGAGGATGGGAGGGGAGAGAGAGGGAGAGGATGGGCAGAGAGAGAGAGGGAGAGGATGGGGGGAGAGGATGGGAGGAGAGGATGGGAGGAGAGAGAGGGAGAGGATGGGAGGAGGGAGAGGATGGCTGGGAGGAGGGAGAGGATGGCTGGGAGGATGGCTGGGAGGATGGCTGGAGAGAATGGGGGGAGAGGATGGAGGGAGAGGATGGAGGGAGAGGATGGAGGGAGAGGATGGGAGGAGAGGAGAGCGAGGGAGAGGATGGCGGGGAGGAGGGAGAGGATGGCGGGGAGGAGGGAGAGGATGGTGGAGAGGAGAGTGGGAGAGGATGGCGGGGAGGAGGGAGAGGATGGCGGGGAGGAGGGAGAGGATGGCGGGGAGTCGGGAGATGAGGGAGAGGGAGAGGATGGCGGGGAGTCGGGAGAGGAGGTAGAGGGAGAGGATGGTGGAGAGGAGGGAGAGGGAGAGGATGGTGGAGAGGAGAGAGAGGGAGAGGATGGTGGGGAGGAGGGAGAGGGAGAGAGAGAGGATGGCGGGGAGTCGGGAGATGAGGGAGAGGATGGCGGGGAGTCGGGAGAGGAGGTAGAGGGAGAGGATGGTGGAGAGGAGAGAGAGGGAGAGGATGGTGGAGAGGATGGTGGAGAGGATGTCGGCGAGGAGGGAGAGGATGGTGGAGAGGAGAGAGTGGGAGAGGATGTTGGAGAGGAGGGAGAGGAGGGAGAGGATGGTGGAGAGGAGAGAGAGGAAGTGGATGGTGGGGAGGAGGGAGAGGAGGGAGAGGATGGCGGCGAGGAGGGAGAGGAGGGAGAGAGAGGGAGAGGGTGGTGGTGGGGAGGAGGGAGAGGAGAGAGGGAGGGAGAGGATGGCGGGGAAGGAAGAAGGACAGGAGAGAGAGGGAGAGGATGGCGGGGAAGGACGATGGACAGGAGAGAGAGAGGGCGAGGAGCTGTGACGAGTGGGTGTCTCAGCTGCATGGTGGACTCTGTTAACCTCCCTCCCAACCTAAGAGATTAACTACCTCGGCTGATGGACTCTGGCTGCTGTGTTCATAATTGTCTCATTACCCATGGTCCTCTGCTGTGTTAGTAACTGTTATTCATGATCCTCAGGGCCATGCAGAGGAAGTACACAACAGGACGGCCCGACCAGAAGGACCTGAATGAGAACCTTGCCGCGACGCAGGGACTCGCCCACATGATCATAGAGTGCAACCGACTGTTTGAGGTAATAGACCTGAATAGAATACTTCATTACTAATCAACAATGCTACTAAGATGCCTTAGATACATTGGATTTCATAAAATGTTCTGAGTCTCATTATAAAACATTATAAAGGCTCATACCTGCTGACAGGTAAGATATGAAGCATTATTCCTTCTGCCTTTTATGTGTTATCGAACCATTTAAAAACATGTTATGTCATTTATCAGACACTCTTATCCTTAGCGACCTGATCTCTGATTGATCTTTCTTCTCCGACCAATCAGATTCCCCACGAGATGGTGACTCAGTCCAGGAACTCGTACGTGGAGGCGGACCTTCACACTCCCACCTTAGAGGAGCTCTGTAGACAGCAGGAGGAGGACGATGCGTCCTACCAGACAGAGGCCAGACCCTGCCAGACACACTCCGAGACCAGACCGCAGAACCTGTACCAGAGCTACATAGAGAGCAGGCTGCAGGAGTTCCTGAAGGAGGCCAGAGAGAAGGCTAAGGGCTGGGTGTCCTGCACCAGCTCAGACAACACTGAGCTCTACTGTAAGAAGGTGGGTGATGGGAACCCTTTGCGGCAGTGGCGTGTGGCGGTGGAAGTGGAGGCCCCTCCCTCAGTTTTGTTGAACCGCGTGCTGCGAGAGCGCCACCTGTGGGATGTGGACCTGCTACAGTGCAAGGTAGCTGAGACTCTGGACAGACACACTGAGGTGTTCCACTATGTCCTCAACCGCATGCCCCCACACCCCAGCAGAGACTTCCTGGTCCTACGGTGAGTGTGTGGGTTTGCGTGTGCGTGTTTCTATTTAAAGTTTGACATTTACATTTCAACTTAGAGGAAAGGTGAATCCCCAAGAGCATGTTAAATGCTATGTTTGTTGTTTCTGTAGAGCACACATCAACATAAAGCCCTGTCTGTTCTACCTGTCTGTACTGAATGAAGCTGACCGTCTCTCTTTCTGTCTCTTTCTGTCAGGTCGTGGAGGACTGACCTTCCCAAGGGGACGTGCGCATTGATGTGTGTGTCTGTAGAACATGAGGACTGTCCCCGGGTCGGTGGGGTGAGGGCCGTGGTTCTAGAGTCCAACTACCTTCTAGAACCCTGCGGCTCTGGGAAGTCCAGACTCACTCACATCTGCAGGGTGGACCTCAAGTGAGTCCACACCTAACATACCTTGGCATATACTGTATAAATATAGTTAATTATTTTCAGAAGATTGTGTAGTTGTTGTTGGTTTTGTTTGAACCTGACCATGTGTTGTTGTTGATCCAGGGGGAGGAGTCCGGAGTGGTACAACAAGGCCTTTGGTCACCTCTGTGCTGCTGAAGCTGCTCGTATTCGCAACTCCTTCCAACCAATCAGCACAGAGGGGCCAGAGACCAAGATCTGACATTAGAGTCTTCCGTCCATAGAGCTAGACCCACACATACCTGGAGGGAACTAGACCCAACCTTGCTTAGCCTAGAACTAGTGTAACCGAGTTGGATTTGTAACCTCACTCCCCAGCTTGAAATGTCTCCATGTGCTATCGAACTGCTAACTTTTCGGTAGCGAAGTTGGCTAAGACGTTGTCAAGATGCTGGTCCAGTAAGGATTTGTGAGTGAGGAAGCTATACCAAGGAAGCACAGTGACGTCTGTTACACTAGAGAATGATGTCTGGAGTTCTAGACCCATCCATGCCTTCCATGGCCTGCCAACCATGTCTGGAGCTAGACCCATCCATGCCTTCCATGGCCTGCCAACCATGTCTGGAGCTAGACCCATCCATGCCTTCCATGGCCTGCCAACCATGTCTGGAGCTAGACCCATCCATGCCTTCCATGGCCTGCCAACCATGTCTGGAGCTAGACCCATCCATGCCTTCCATGGCCTGCCAACCATGTCTGGAGCTAGACCCATCCATGCCTTCCATGGCCTGCCAACCATGTCTGGAGCTAGACCCATCCATGCCTTCCATGGCCTGCCAACCATGTCTGGAGCTAGAGGAGTATATATTCATAGTCCTGAAGCCAATAGGCAGAGCTGCAGCGTTAAAGAATAAAATAGACCATGCTGACGAACGGTTAAAACCAGGGGGTGGCTGCCCGATCGCATCTGACCGCCGAACATCAGTCATTTTCTATTTATTTCCCGACGATTCCACATGTTTAATCACCACCGTTTGTTGAACCCCAGCAGGTGATCTGCTGTTACTGTGCACGGCTAACACTCATGTTGGTCTGTCTTGACATGTGATGCCAGAACACAGAGACCGAAGAGAGTATGGAGCTTCTCTGGACTCTCTGCACAACGACCCAAGAAGACCTTCTTAGGTGCAGGATGTTATTAAGACGTTATTATAAAATTATTATAATTAACCTATTATTATTATTATTTGTATTATTATGACCGAAAGGAGAACAGAATGATGCTCCCAATGTCCTTTAGTATTTAGTATTACAGTTATGTCTAGGACATTTAAGCTCTTCAAAGCTTCTGGGAAGCTGTATGTTATTTTATTCATGTAAAAATGTCATGCTTTATGTTAGGTATGCTGTGTGTGCACGCTTGTGTCTGTATATATCTGTGTGTGTGAAAACATACATGCAAGCATACTAGCTGTATATACTGTATATTTGAAAGGCTTAATGCTACAACTTATATATTGATTCCAGCATTGCATCATTGTTATTGTAATTCATACGGTACTAATCTGTAAACTGGTTTTACTGGGCTTTAACAGTGCTGTGTGTGTCTGAATGGCTGTAATGTTATTCTATATGACCTTAGTGTTTAAGGTTGAAAACTATGCCTGCATCCTAAATGGCACCTTATTTCCTATATAGTGCACCACTTTTTAGCAGAACCCCCATAGGGCTCTGATCAAAAGTAGTGCACTATATAGGGAATAGGATGCCATTTGGGAAGGAGCCCATGTGACTCAGGTTTGATCTCCAGACCTGCTGTAGAGAGCTGGCTGGACTGAGCTTCAGTTTAGTTCCAGAGACGAGATTTTTTTAATTAAACAACGTAAAAAATGTTTATGAAACGTTTAATTGCGTGTTTATTTTTACACAGACAAATGCAATTACAATGGATTAGAATAGAAACTTAATTGCTCTGAGGGAATTTGCTTAGTTGAAAGTCGCTCTCTTTTCACTCCACTTGTAGTTTGTTTATTTTCTGCTGGTCAACACCTCACCTCACATGTTGTGTTTTCTACTTCACATTCCAAATGGCACCCTATTCCCTACATAGTGCACTACTTTTGACCAAAGCTCTAGTTTTGTGCCATGTGGGATGCATTCCAAGCCTTTACTCTATACCACCCTGCATCTCACTGCTGGCTGGCCTCTGAAGCTAAGCAAGGTCAATCTCAGTCGGTCCCTGGATGGGAGACCAGATGCTGCTGAAAGTGGTGTTGGAGGGCCAGTCAATCTTACTTCTGGTAAAAATAATCAGAAAACAGATCCAAATACCCCAGGGTAGTGGTTGGGAACATTGCCCTGTGTAGGGTGCCGTCTTTCAGGTGGGATGTTAAACAGGTGTGCGCTGACTCTGTGGTCACTGAAGATCCATGGCACTTATCGTAACAGTTAACCACGGTGTCCTGGCAAAATTCCATCATGGCCACCTAATCATCCCCAGCTTTGAATTGGCTCATTCATCACCCCTCCTCTCCCTCTCGCCTATCTTTTCCCCAGGTTGTTGCAGTAAATTATATTTTGTTCTCAGTCAACTTATCTTCAGGGAATTTGTTTTAACCAAACCAAAAGAAGACCATCTATAACAATCTACTGGCCTCCCAGCACTCTAATGACCTTTCACCCCTGACCCCACATAGCTGTTCCACACCATAGAGAACACCCATGTGATGTCAGGGACACCGCCAGCAACAATATACCAGATCATGTTTACATACCTCTCTCCCCGAATACCACAACACCACACACAGTCACAGGCCGCCTAAAGAAGACATGGAGGAGGATGAATGAGGAAGAGATGAAAAAGGCAAAAAGCGCCTGGGATGAGGTCAAGAAAACAGAACAGAGTTAGCTGGAGATGAGCACCGTCGAGGCTCTTTGCTCCACTAGGAGCTGAAAGGAATAAGTCAAGTAAGTCAAGACCCAGTCTGTCAGAATACATCTCTCCCGTGCACACTCTGTCAGGACAGACACTCCCATTCACTCTTAGACCAGGACAAGTTAGAGCTATATTAGCCATAGAAGGGTTCTAACCCCCTGGTCTCCTTATAGCAGCATGCTAGGCAGTGAGTTGGTGTCCAGAGTCACATGATACACAAATAGGACAAGACAGAATTGGACTGGTTAAGAACACAATGACTGGGGCCTCCAGAGTGGCGCAGTGGTCTAAGGCACTACAATGCAGTGCTAGCTGTGCCACTAGAGATTCTGGGTTCGAGTCCAGGCTCTGTCCGCAGCCAGCCGCGACCAGAGGACCCATGAGGCGGCGACAATTGTCCTGGCGTAGTCCGGGTTAGGGGAGGGTTTGGCCGGCTGGGATGTCCTTGTCCCATCGAGCAATAGCGACTCCTGTGGCGGGCCGGGCGTAAAGCACGTTGACACAGTCGCCAGGTGCACGGTGTTTCCTCTGACACATTGGTGCGGCTGGCTTCCGGGTTAAGGGAACATTGTGTCAAAAAGCAGTGCGGCTTGGTTGGGCTGTGTTTGGAGGTCACACAGCTCTCGACCTTTGCCTCTCCCTGAGTCTGTAGCAATGAGACAACACTGTAACTCCCAATAGGATACTGCGAAATTGGGGAGAAAACGGAGTAAAAATTAAAAAAGAACACACATAGTGGAATGGAATCGGGAGAGAACAGAGTGATACCAAACTTGAAATATTTCCTTTAAATAGCACCCAGTTTTTTTGAAAGGGTGGAAGAATAAACTGCCTATGTGCCCTTGAGCAAGGCACTTAACCCTAATTTCTCCAGGATCGCCGTTGATAATGGCAGACCCTGGCTTTGACCCCACTCTCCGAGGGTGTCTCAGGGGAAGTTAGGATATGTAAAAAAACTATTTACAAATCTCACATGTATTAATACACACTTATGCATGTGTGGAATAGAACAAATATCAGCACCCACCAAATGATGATGATGATTTATTATTTACAGGATGTTGTTGCTCCCTGGTGGTCATACTGTGTATTACAACCATCAGTCTTTATCTCTCAACTCAGGGTTGTACATTTTTTTAAATGTGTGTTTCATACATATGGAATACGTTTTATTGAAATAATCAAATTAATGATGGAGGGATCACAAAAGATGGCTTATCCCAAATTGACCCCTAGACCCTATGCCCTGATTTTACAGGCAGAGAAATATGGTAATAGCTCCAACTTGCACTCTGATTTGTTAGGCACATGTTTCACCATACTGCATACACCAATCAAGTGCATAGGGTATGGTTCTAGGGCACACGTGTCAAACTAATTCCACGGAGGGCCAAGTGTCTGTGGGTTTTCGCTCCTCCCTTGTACTTGATTGGTTCAACAATGGGTAAGGAACTCCCCTCACCTGGTTGTCTAGATCTGAATTGAAAGGAAAAATCAATAACCCGTAGACACTCGGCCCTCTGTGGAATGGAGTTTGACGCCCCTGTTCTAGGGGTTGATTTGGGATTGGGCCATATATATAATTTCCTCCCATATTCACTGAAATAATGTATTGATTTATCCACTAGATAGCATCATCTGATTTCTGAACAATACAGCTTCATCAAACTGACTGGATTCATAAGGTTACAGATTTATTCGGTGTCCCAAATGCCACTCTATTCCCTACATAGTACAGTACATTTGACCAGAGCCCTATGGTTCCTGGTTCAAAGAGGTGCACTATATAGGAAATAGGGTGCCATTAGGGACACAATATTAGAAACTTCCCCCAAACCTGTTATTTCTGTTCTGTCTGCTCTTCTGTGGTTTTGCAGGAAGACTCTCCAAGGTCACTTCCACATCTACGGACTGTTCAATGAGCTGCGAGACACCAGGAGTCCTATTTACATAATTAAATAAAAGACAAGTAGACAGCCTTACCCTGACGTGTGTGTGTCAAGTCAAATTAAATCACATACACATGTTTAGCAGATGTTATTGCGGGTGAAGCGAAATGCTTGTGTTTCCAGCTCTGACAGTGCAGTCATTTCTGCTGTCTGTGTTTGTGTGCGTGCGTGTCTTCTCTTTCTCTCCTTCTGTGTGTGTGATTGTGGTTTTGTGCAGAAATTACACAAGGAATAAGGGAGATTAATTCAAATTATTTATTGTAATGACTTAAATTTAGACAGGAAAGGTACAGCAATTCCGTATTTTTTTATTTTCCAACATTTGGTGCAGTAATGGTTAACTGTTCAATAGAATGAATGATATACTATGGTGAAGCTGTCTGGAAGTAAAAATAAATGTTAAGAAAGTGTCCTCCCATTGTATGACTTGTATAACTCAGAACTGTTAAGAATAGTGTCCTCCCATTGTATGATTCGTATAACTCAGAAATGTTAAGAATAGTGTCCTCCCATTGTATGACTCGTATAACTCAGAATTGTTAAGAATAGTGTCTTCCCATTGTATGACTCGTATAACTCAGAACTGTTAAGAATAGTGTCCTCCCATTGTATGACTCGTATAACTCAGAACTGTTAAGAATAGTGTCCTCTCATTGTATGACTCGTATAACTCAGAACTGTTAAGAATAGTGTCCTCCCATTGTATGACTCGTATAACTCAGAAATGTTAAGAATAGTGTCCTCCCATTGTATGACTCGTATAACTCAGAAATGTTAAGAATAGTGTCCTCCCATTGTATGACTCGTATAACTCAGAACTGTTAAGAATAGTGTCCTCCCATTGTATGACTCGTATAACTCAGAACTGTTAAGAATAGTGTCCTCCCATTGTATGACTCGTATAACTCAGAACTGTTAAGAATAGTGTCCTCCCATTGTATGACTCGTATAACTCAGAAATGTTAAGAATAGTGTCCTCCCATTGTATGACTCGTATAACTCAGAACTGTTAAGAATAGTGTCCTCTCATTGTATGACTCGTATAACTCAGAACTGTTAAGAATAGTGTCCTCCCATTGTATGACTCGTATAACTCAGAAATGTTAAGAATAGTGTCCTCCCATTGTATGACTCGTATAACTCAGAAATGTTAAGAATAGTGTCCTCCCATTGTATGACTCGTATAACTCAGAACTGTTAAGAATAGTGTCCTCCCATTGTATGACTCGTATAACTCAGAACTGTTAAGAATAGTGTCCTCCCATTGTATGACTCGTATAACTCAGAACTGTTAAGAATAGTGTCCTCCCATTGTATGACTCGTATAACTCAGAACTGTTAAGAATAGTGTCCTCCCATTGTATGACTCGTATAACTCAGAAATGTTAAGAATAGTGTCTTCCCATTGTATGACTCGTATAACTCAGAACTGTTAAGAATAGTGTCCTCCCATTGTATGACTCGTATAACTCAGAACTGTTAAGAATAGTGTCCTCTCATTGTATGACTCGTATAACTCAGAACTGTTAAGAATAGTGTCCTCCCATTGTATGACTCGTATAACTCAGAAATGTTAAGAATAGTGTCCTCCCATTGTATGACTCGTATAACTCAGAAATGTTAAGAATAGTGTCCTCCCATTGTATGACTCGTATAACTCAGAACTGTTAAGAATAGTGTCCTCCCATTGTATGACTCGTATAACTCAGAACTGTTAAGAATAGTGTCCTCCCATTGTATGACTCGTATAACTCAGAACTGTTAAGAATAGTGTCCTCCCATTGTATGACTCGTATAACTCAGAAATGTTAAGAATAGTGTCCTCCCATTGTATGACTCGTATAACTCAGAACTGTTAAGAATAGTGTCCTCTCATTGTATGACTCGTATAACTCAGAACTGTTAAGAATAGTGTCCTCCCATTGTATGACTCGTATAACTCAGAAATGTTAAGAATAGTGTCCTCCCATTGTATGACTCGTATAACTCAGAAATGTTAAGAATAGTGTCCTCCCATTGTATGACTCGTATAACTCAGAACTGTTAAGAATAGTGTCCTCCCATTGTATGACTCGTATAACTCAGAACTGTTAAGAATAGTGTCCTCCCATTGTATGACTCGTATAACTCAGAACTGTTAAGAATAGTGTCCTCCCATTGTATGACTCGTATAACTCAGAACTGTTAAGAATAGTGTCCTCCCATTGTATGACTCGTATAACTCAGAAATGTTAAGAATAGTGTCCTCCCATTGTATGACTCGTATAACTCAGAACTGTTAAGAATAGTGTCCTCCCATTGTATGACTCGTATAACTCAGAACTGTTAAGAATAGTGTCCTCCCATTGTATGACTCGTATAACTCAGAAATGTTAAGAATAGTGTCCTCCCATTGTATGACTCGTATAACTCAGAACTGTTAAGAATAGTGTCCTCCCATTGTATGACTCGTATAACTCAGAACTGTTAAGAATAGTGTCCTCCCATTGTATGACTCGTATAACTCAGAAATGTTAAGAATAGTGTCCTCCCATTGTATGACTCGTATAACTCAGAAATGTTAAGAATAGTGTCCTCCCATTGTATGACTCGTATAACTCAGGACTGTTAAGAATAGTGTCCTCCCATTGTATGACTCGTATAACTCAGAACTGTTAAGAATAGTGTCCTCCCATTGTATGACTCGTATAACTCAGAACTGTTAAAAATAGTGTCCTCCCATTGTATGACTCGTATAACTCAGAAATGTTAAGAATAGTGTCCTCCCATTGTATGACTCGTATAACTCAGAAATGTTAAGAATAGTGTCCTCCCATTGTATGACTCGTATAACTCAGAACTGGTAAGAATAGTGTCCTCCCATTGTATGACTCGTATAACTCAGAACTGTTAAGAATAGTGTCCTCCCATTGTATGACTCGTATAACTCAGAACTGTTAAGAATAGTGTCCTCCCATTGTATGACTCGTATAACTCAGAACTGTTAAGAATAGTGTCCTCCCATTGTATGACTCGTATAACTCAGAACTGTTAAGAATAGTGTCCTCCCATTGTATGACTCGTATAACTCAGAACTGTTAAGAATAGTGTCCTCCCATTGTATGACTTGTATAACTCAGAAATGTTAAGAATAGTGTCCTCCCATTGTATGACTTGTATAACTCAGAACTGTTAAGAATAGTGTCCTCCCATTGTATGACTCGTATAACTCAGAACTGTTAAGAATAGTGTCCTCCCATTGTATGACTCGTATAACTCAGAACTGTTAAGAATAGTGTCCTCCCATTGTATGACTCGTATAACTCAGAACTGTTAAGAATAGTGTCCTCCCATTGTATGACTCGTATAACTCAGAACTGTTAAGAATAGTGTCCTCCCATTGTATGACTCGTATAACTCAGAACTGTTAAGAATAGTGTCCTCCCATTGTATGACTCGTATAACTCAGAAATGTTAAGAATAGTGTCCTCCCATTGTATGACTCGTATAACTCAGAACTGTTAAGAATAGTGTCCTCTCATTGTATGACTCGTATAACTCAGAACTGTTAAGAATAGTGTCCTCCCATTGTATGACTCGTATAACTCAGAAATGTTAAGAATAGTGTCCTCCCATTGTATGACTCGTATAACTCAGAACTGTTAAGAATAGTGTCCTCCCATTGTATGACTCGTATAACTCAGAACTGTTAAGAATAGTGTCCTCCCATTGTATGACTCGTATAACTCAGAACTGTTAAGAATAGTGTCCTCCCATTGTATGACTCGTATAACTCAGAACTGTTAAGAATAGTGTCCTCCCATTGTATGACTCGTATAACTCAGAACTGTTAAGAATAGTGTCCTCCCATTGTATGACTCGTATAACTCAGAACTGTTAAGAATAGTGTCCTCCCATTGTATGACTTGTATAACTCAGAAATGTTAAGAATAGTGTCCTCCCATTGTATGACTTGTATAACTCAGAACTGTTAAGAATAGTGTCCTCCCATTGTATGACTTGTATAACTCAGAAATGTTAAGAATAGTGTCCTCCCATTGTATGACTTGTAAAACTCAGAACTGTTAAGAATAGTGTCCTCCAATTGTATGACTCCTATAACTCAGAAAATGAGTCGCAAACGGCACCCTATTTTAGTGTACGTTTGATCAGAGCCTAGTGGACTATAAAGAGAAATAGAGTGCCACTTGTATTTAAACTACCTTTAATAAAATAATTATTCAAACTACCCGCATAGCTTTTCACAATCTAATCTTTAATAAGGTGCTTTCTCTATTGTGTTACTGGCGCTTTCAATAAAAAGCTTTTGAGTAACCTTTTCCTCCCTTCTATTGGCTACTGCTTTGATAAATTAAGTTTAGACAGCAATACAACCACAAAGATGAACTGATTCACAACCAATTCAACTCTAAAGGGCTTGGTTGAATCCTTTTAAAGTATTCTCTCCTACAATTACATACACCTCATGTGACGCGCTTCTTCCCGCAGGCAGGGGGCAACATGACCGAGCCATAGCCCAGAGACCCTGCAGCGGTTGCGGCGCTGTTCAGCTTCAATCTGTTCAGATTAACAGAAAACGTCTGAATACAGGGAAGGACACTGCTCGTTCTACCCTCAATAAATTGTTACCAGATTGCGGTTCCTATTCGAGCACGGCAGAGAGAGCGGATGTAAACAATATAGGGGTTTCCCTTTTGTCAGGTTCTTCCAGAATCTTCTATGTTGTATCCTAATTAATTGATGTAGTTGAACAGCGATTAAAGCAGGTGATATCGATCTGGTTGAATGGACACGACAAGTGAGAGGCCGGCGGTAAAGATGCCGGGAGCTGTGTCTCCTTCGGACCGTGAAATTCCCCCGGGTCATGGGCAGCAAGGGTGCTCTGGTACCGGGAAAATAATGGTATCTGGCTCGGGTTCTATGGTTCTACCGGGCGGGATAATCAACCCGCAGGTGCCCATCCGGAATATCAAGATGAAATTCGCGGTTTTGATCGGATTGATCCAGGTGGGGGAGGTTAGCAACAGGGATATCGTGGAGACTGTCCTCAACCTGGTAAGGAAATATAAACCACAGAAAAAGCATTTTACACATGCAACAAACACAACATCATCAACACGCACAGAGCGCTACATTGTAGCACCATAATAAAGGGTACGGGTCTCAGTGGATGACTCGATGCCTGGCAAAACGGGGGTTGCTGCTGCTGCATGTGTTCTGTTCTGTACAGGTCTGATATTGTAGTCTAGAGAACATGTAACTAGAGATAGGGTGTTATTAGAGATGGGGTTCATTCTTATTTGGGATTGAGGCATTACTCTGAACTCTTATGGAGTGTGACTGTTTCCTCATTTTGAGTTTGTGCTTGTTCGACAACATTTCAACATCTGAAGATGACAGCTAACATAACATGACCCATTTGCACTATTTAGAACACACAGATCAGATACATGGTGCCCCGATCTGATGTGGTGGATGGGACCACAGAAGGTGTCGCACTGGGCAAAAACTGGTTGAACCAACGTTGATTCCACGTGATTTCAACTCCCAAAATAAAAGTGATGTTGAATGAAGGTGGGAAAACTGATAGAATTTGCAGAAAGTCATCAATGTAAGGGCTTTTCATATTTTCACCCAAGTTTTTAACCTAAATGACATTTGTTGTTGATTTCACATTGAATTCACGTCAGTTGACAACACTACCAAATGTCAATCAAAACTAGATGTAAAACTGACGTCTGTGCCCAGTGGGGGTGTGTCTGTCTCTCTCTGTCTGTCTGTATGTCTGTCTGTCTGTGTGTTCATGCATGTGTCTGTATGTCTGTAGCAGGTACAGGGCAGAGATGTGTGCTGCTGTGGTCTGGCTGCAAGACCCATTCCACCTGTATGCTCTGTCATGCTCTAGTGGTTAGTGTTGGACTAGTAACCAGAAGGTTGCAAGTTCAAACCCCTGAGCTGACAAGGTACAGATCTGCCTGCCCCTGAACAGGTAGTTAACCCACAGTTCCTAGGCCGTCATTGAAAATAAGAATTTGTTCTTAACTGACTTGCCTAGTTAAATAAAGGTAAAAAAAAAAATCACCAGGGGAACAAGAAACACACCAGATAGCCCCAGCACACTGACACATGTCTACAGCCCCTCTGCATCAGGTGTAGACTCATGCCGTGGTGTTCACAGACTGACTTGACCCTCTTGCTCTGTGATGAGCATAGCTCTTCCACAATATTTGATCAGCCACCACAATACCACCCATTATCATGACCATATGGCATGGCTACAGATTGGAAACATGATATGAATGTTTCCAGGAGATGGACCAATCTGTTGACAGGCTTCAGTTTAGTGGAGTTGAACTTGGCACTCAGTGTGAAATTGAGACTAAATTGTGATCATTTTCAATGGGGAAGATTCCTCTGTGGCTAACATGGCTAAGTCTTCAATATATGCTAATGTTATAATGGCTTTATAAAATACATTTCATTGATTGATTTGACATAGACATATATATATATATATACATATATATAGGTGGACATAGACTTTACTGTTACTACCAGCCTTCACTAGCCAAACTGTGGCTGATGCCTAGTTAGTTCAGACTTCACCAATCAATCAATCAAATGTGTTTATAAAGCCTTTTTTCTTCACATCAGCTGATGTCACAAAGTGCTGTACAGAAACCCTGCCTGAAACCGCAAGCAATGCAGATGTAGAAGCATAAGAGGCAACCTTAATGTTAGCTTTTGCAGGTATGAAGATGGAACCAGTCCATTCAATCATCATATTTCACTAATAGTTCCCATTTGGCCTCTTAGGCTTCCTGTCCAATATATCTGGGTAAATGGTGAAATATCAGCCCTAATAGGCTATAGTTGTTTCATATGATAGCTTTCATTTGTAGAGAGATGTGTTGGATGGAAAAACTGTCTTTATTAACCATCATCCATCAACTCCTTGTAGAAGTGTAAATTGTATTTGAGTCTCAAATGGCACCCTATTTCCTATATAGTGCACTATGTTTGACCAGAGCCCTATGGTCAGAAGTAGTGAACTATAGGAATAGAGTTCCATGTGTGAACATACTGTGTTTCATGTGATGTTTTTTAGTGCTGCATGTCAGGAGGTGTGTTTTTAATGTGCCCCTGGTAATGATGAAACAGTGTGAATGATGGTGAACAGTTCTGTATCGAGAACATTATGTTTCTTTCTGAGTAATGTCTCCTCTCCTCTAACTAATGGTTCCATTAACACGTCTCTGTCATCAGGCAGGACAAACTACAGTGCACGAGAACTAGAATGAATAGCATAACACTCAATTAGGGATTGTTAAAGAGCAAAAATGGAATCTAAAAAGGTGATTGCTGTAATGGAAAACAGACACAAGCAGGCTAGGGTAGAGATGTAGAATGCATCCCAAATGGCACCCTATTCCTTATACGGTGGACTACTTTTGACCAGTATACTATAAAGAGATTAGAGTGCTATTTTGGATGTGACATATGAGTGTGCATGGTTGTAGCTGTCTTATTCATATCCCCACAGTTCACTTGAGGTTGGATGAACACATACCGTAGCATCACGGTCTCAATTGGAGAGAGACAGTGGGATGGAGGGAACATTTTAGCATAATGCTAATATAATGCTAATCGTGTCTCTCCTGTATGTATGAATGAATGATTCAGAGGGTCAGGACTCTGAACAGAGACCAGTCTGATTACAGAACAATGGAGAGAGAGACGTGGAGCGACTGAGAGCAGAGTCAAGTAGGATCAGGTTGACAATGATGAGTGGATGAAAGGATGAAAGGAGGAGTAGGAAGAAGTGGAGTAGGACGGGGAGAGAGATATAGGTCAAGTTCCTGCCCGACTAGATTTGCAGGCATTGCATTGAGTCAACCAATGGTTGCGTGCTATGTCGTCATCATTGACTATGTAGTCGGGCATCAGATGGTGATATGTTAAAAATACAGTACCTATCCAGGCATTATAAGATCTTGCATGCATTTGCAATGTACTTGGGAAGGAACTTGACCATAGTGATCTATCGTATGAGGCCTTGTAAAAACCTTGTACACATGATCTTGATGTGTACATGCATCCTGAAGTTATGGACTGGCACGTTGAATCTAGCTAGTGTTATGAATAACTAGGGTATTTTGGGGGGCAGGTATCCGAAGTGGTTAGAGCTTTGGGCCAGTAACCGAAAGGTTGCTAGATCAAATCCCTGAGCTGACAATTAAAACATCTGTCGTTTTGCCCCTGAACAAGGCAGTTAACCCACTGTTCCTAGGCTGTCATTGTGAAAAATAATTTGTTCTTAACTGACTTGCCTAGTTAAACTACAGGATAAATTTGGCTGAGAACTGAAGTTGGCTATCCCTCGATCTAGACTAGGTTATGTCCCAAATGGCACCCTATATAGTGCGCTATGGGCCCTGGTCAAAAGTAGTACTGTACATTACAGTATAGAGAATAGGGTGCCATTTGGGATGCAACCTAGATGATGGAACACCACTCCTGGGTCTTAAAGGGCTCAAATCCATTCGGACACATCAACTGTACACTGTCCCGTGGAGGAGAATAATGAACCTCCTATCAGACAGATGCTGCAACACTGTGTTGTGATGCTATAAGGCAGTATCCTGCCCCACGGTGCCACCTTCCATCATCTCAGCTCATTAAGCCTGGTTAGCTCGTTTATCTTCTCTATAGAAGCCAGTCTGAATAAAGCTGTAAATAAGATAACGTGTCATAATGAATTAAGTCTCCCCTCTAGGCGGGTTTCATTCAGCAGGGCCGTGGTTCATTAATGCACACCGTAGCGAAACGTTTCGCAACTGAAAAAATATTGTAAACGAAAATGACCGTTTCTTATTGGAAAAGTTCAGGTCTATTTTCTTCCGTTTGGTTTCTAGTGAATACTACCCAGGAATTTGATTGTTTAATGAGGGATGAGATTAATCAGGGCTTTTTCACTTAGCAACATTCAGATTCAGTGTTTAATAGTCACATGTACAGGGTTGCAGGTGTGATTGCTGGGTACAGTGAAAATCTTAGGCTTCGAGTTCCAAGATGCAGGACTAAGTTAATTAAAATGATCTAAATGGTAATAAAAACAACAACAATATGAATATAAATAGCACTATATGCTATGTACAATAACAACTGTAGCAGTGATGAATAAATAAGGCAGAGTAAAGACTGTTGAGGGGGTGGGGGAGAAAAATGACTATTGAGGGAGTGTGGGGACTAAACAAAATTAAAAACCTGTTTTGATCAGCAGTCTGTTCTTCACCTGTAGTTTGTCCCAGCAGTTCATTAAATATGTAATAACACATCATGTTCATAAAGTGCTTCTCTGAAACCCAATAATGCTAAGATCAGGGACCAGTACACAGTGTATTTACATTAGCATATTCTGGATATTACTGACTAGGTCAGAGAACTAGTCATCTAGAATATGATTATGATTCTGGTCAGCCACCGCAGATCCCCATCACCATTCTGCCTGGCTGGTGGTGTCTCTGGGTGGCAGCTGGCACGTTGCCACACTTCATATCCCACATCTGTTTTACAGGGCGGCTGACAAGGTGAGGGATGGGTGGCTGATGGATGGATCAGAGGCTGCTACTGATAGATGCTGCAGTAGTCCTACAGTAACAGTGTGATAGATGATGCAGTAGTCCTACAGTAACAGTGTGATAGATGCTGCAGTAGTCCTACAGTAACAGTGTGATAGATGCTGCAGTAGTCCTACAGTAACAGTGTGATAGATGCTGCAGTAGTCCTACAGTAACAGTGTGATAGATGCTGCAGTAGTCCTACAGTAACAGTGTGATAGATGATGCAGTAGGTCTACTGTAACAGTGTGATTGATGATGCATTAGGACTACAGTAACCGTTTGATACAGTATTCCTACAGTAACAGTGTGATTGTTGATACAGTAGGCCTGCAGTAACAGCGTTTTAGATGATGCAGTAGGCCTACAGTAACAGTGTGATAGATGATGCAGTAGGCCTACAGTAACAGTCTGATAGATGATGCAGTAGGCCTACAGTAAGTGTTTTAGATGATGCAGTAGGCCTACAGTAAGTGTTTTAGATGATGCAGTAGGCCTACAGTAACAGTGTGATAGATGATGCAGCTGGCCTACAGTAACATTGTGATGTGTAGCGTTACTGTGTTAGCGTACCAGCTTTATTCATCTACACGGCCCCAGGAGACCAGCCCCAGTGACCTTGCTGCTGCAGTAATATAAAAGTGTGTTTGAAATGGCTCCCTATATAGAGAATAGCGTGGTGTTTGGGATGCAGACAACGACAGCCCCATATTCATAAGGACCGCCCATGCAGTCAATGTCTAAGCACTCAGTCTCAGTGTAAGGATCACTATTTCTCATCTTTATATTTTCCTTGATTTAAGTTGAAATCTAAATGTAAATCAGTAATAGTGGTGTGACTAAACTCAGGCTACTGTTTGTCATATGGCTTATATCCTGCTGTCTAAACATGACAAAGCAGTGTGTGTACTTCCGTGTCTGTTTAGGATGTCATGCTGCTTGATAGTCTTAGTGGGTATATACAGTTTGGATATAAGGGCACAAGGCGAGACCCAGATACAGACACAGGAGGCAGATGGTTAGAGTCCAAGGTGTTTATTAACGATCCAAAAGGGGTAGTCAAGAGAATGGTCGTGGACAGGCAAAAAGTCAAAACCAGTTCAGAGTTCCAGAGGTACAGAATGGCAGGCAGGCACGAGGTCAGGGCAGGCAGAATGGTCAGGCAGGCACAAGGTCAGGGCAGGCAGAATGGTCAGGCAGGCTCGAGGTCAGGGCAAGCAGAATGACAGGCAGGCACGAGGTCAGGGCAGGCAGAATGGTCAGGCAGGCTCGAGGTCAGGGCAGGCAGAATGACAGGCAGGCACGAGGTCAGGGCAGGCAGAATGGTCAGGCAGGCTCAAGGTCAGGGCAGGCAGAATGACAGGCAGGCACGAGGTCAGGGCAGGCAGAATGGTCAGGCAGGCTTGAGGTCAGGGTAGGCAGAATGGTCAGGCAGGCTCGAGGTCAGGGCTGGCAGAATGGTCAGGCAGGCTCGAGGTCAGGGCAGGCAGAATGGCAGGCAGGCTCGAGGTCAGGGCAGGCAGAATGGCAGGCAGGCACGAGGTCAGGGCAGGCAGAATGGCAGGCAGGCTCGAGGTCAGGGCAGGCAGAATGGCAGGCAGGCTCGAGGTCAGGGCAGGCAGAATGGCAGGCAGGCACGAGGTCAGGGCAAGCAGAATGGTCAGGCAGGTGGAAATGGAGTCCAGACAAACAGGCAAAGATCAAAACTGGGAGTACTAGTAAGAGAGAATAGAAAAGCAGGCGCATGGGAAAAACACTCTGGTTGCCTTGAACATACAAGATGAACTGCCACAGAGAGACAGGAAACACAGGGGAAAATAATCCACACCTGGAGGGGGTGGGGACAATCACAAGGACAGGTGAAACAGATCAGGGCATGACACTGGGAGCAGAGTTGAATGGTCAGAAATCCGGTATGTATAGGGCTACGTCCCAAATAGAACCCTATTCCCTATATATTGCACTACATTTGACCTGGGCCCATATTTAGGAGTTCACTAAATAAGGAATAGGCTGCCATTAGGCCTGGTCTGTCTGTATCTGTTATGTTTCTGGGTCATAATGCTTCTTAGTACAGGAAACTTTCTAATGCGCCCTGCCCCCTGTAGCGCTGCATACCTGTCTGGATTAGTAGCCTTTGACCGACATTACAGAGAAAATACCAGGGCCATGTCCCAAATAGAACCCTATTCCCTATATAGTGCACTACTTTTGAACAAGGTCCATAGGTTTCTGGTCAAAAGTAGAGCACTAGATGGTGTACCATTGGGATAGATCCCAGGCTAAGCTCAAAATCAGCCTTGGTAACCAACACTGTGCAGCCTCTTATAATTTTTATTGAGCAACGTTCTGGAATTAACCACAATGGAACACCACAGTCCCTGTTTGGTCTTCATGCTGCTAGTTTTTTCCCCATATCTATATTTTGCTGAGAAAATCAGTTTATTTTCTCGCAACAAACATGTTACTGATGTTGATGTTTTTTGCCTGAGGCAAATTGAAACCTCCAGCCACATTTACTGGATGTACTTAGTTGGGCCAAGACGTTTCAATTCCCATTAAAAGGCATATTGAGGTGATTAGGACATGGTTACAGCTTGGGAGACTTCTGTCCTGTTGTCTTGTGGAATTTGAGCTTCATAGAATTAAGTTAAACATTTACCTGAAGACATGGACATTCAGAACGTATCTGAGGAATGGACAGGCATATTTCAGCTTGCGTCAGCTCTTCACCCAGGAAGTAGACAACATTCATCAGTCTGGAGGTTCTGATGACACTGCCAGAAAATAATGAGTACAACATGTAAACATGCCAATGTTATGTCACATATTAACATCCCCCTTATCCCCATTGGCTGGGCCGGACTGTGAGTGTGATTGCATCGCAAATGGCACTCTTTACCCTATATAGTCCACTTCTTTTGACCAGGGCTCTCATCTAAAGAAGTGCACTATGTAGGGAATAGGGTGCAATTTGGGACTGAGAGAGCTAGGAGGGTCTGACGTGAAGAAACCGACATCACAGCTCCACATCTCTGGATGAAAAACAGATGTTGTGTCAGTATGCATGTCTCTTTCATGATGTTACTTTCCTCAAGAGAAATTATTTTCAAAAGACCAAAAGCTGGCTGACATATTTGAAACAAGCGTCTACTGTTACAACAGCCCTGTGGTGGGTTGTCTGTAGATAGATAGATCATAGATAGATGTGTGGTTGTATCAGATCTAGAGGGAATAGCTTTGTATCAATCAGGAGAGTAGGGGTGGATTTACCACTACATTAACATCAGATCTCTGTTCAGCTCTGCTCAGCTCAGTGGTGATGGCTTCTGGGAGACTTCCCTCCTTCTCCTGCTTCTCAGTTCAGATCATTCTTTTTGTTTTTCATGGCAGGCATCTAAAATTCATGTTGTCCCAGTTTCTCTGGATCTCTGGATGAGTTTCTCTGGGTTAAAGCCATGTTGCCATACTGCTGCTGTTGCACTCTGGGACAGACATTCTCTCTCTCTCTCCCTTGTTCTCTCATTTTCTCTCTCTCACTATGGGCTCATGTCTTGGATGGGGAAACGTGAGTCTTAAAAAATATTGTTGATTTTCTGAACACATCTCGACTCACATTGGGAATATTCATTCTCTAAACAACAAATCCCAAACCCAGCAGGCCCTCTGAGCGTGTTTGATTGTTTTTAAATTCCCGCGGTTGGTTGAAGTTGAAACACTACAATGGAGCCCTTGGGCTGCTGGGCCTGATCACAACACACATCAACCCTGTACAGCAGCCAGCAGTATAGCCTTTTAATTAGGAACCACAGTCTGTCTGTGCTGTCCCAGAGCAGCCTCCTGTTTGTCCCAGGCAGAAGGGATCAATCCTGGGTCGATGCAGCCGGAGTGACGGGGCAGAAGTAACAGACCAGCCTGGTGGTGAGACAGAGCAGACAAGTAGGACTGTGACCCAAATGCCACCCTATTCCCTTTATCGTAGACCCGCCTGCAGTTCCGCTGAAACCCTCCAGCCTTTGTTTGCATCTATTTGCATCTTGTTTACATCTATTTACATCTTGTTTACATATATTTACACATTGTTTACATCTATTTACTACTTGTTTACATTTGCATTTATTCCATAATAATTTGAAATGGGGAGGTTTTCTTACAAGCCTCCCAGGGTTTTCTACCTTTCCTGCACATGCTCATTTAGTTTTCCTTTTAAACTCTGATCACATTGTTTTGTATTTTCTTGTGTGAAAACAAAATCTACCAAAGCCTGCTTAGTCTGACATCTGTTTAGTGTAGACCTCTTCCTCTGTAGTGATCTGCCTTTTCATTCCAACTGCTCTCTATAGTGATGTCATGTAGTCCCTTTACATACCATGCTCCAGGTTATAGTGACAAATCTACACTAGCACTGTTGGAGCGAGGAACACAAGCATTTCACTACCCCCGCAATAACATCTGCTAAATATGTGTATGCGACTAATAAAATGTGATTTTATTTCATTCGATTTTATTGACTGTTTAGATCCTCTCTGCTACTGTGGGACTCAGTGCATGTGTCTCAAATTGCACCCTATTCCTTACATAGTGCACAGCTTTTTACCAGGGCCCCATTCAAAAGTAGTGCTTTATATAAGGAATAGGGTGCCATTTGAGAGATGGCAGCCAGCAGCTTTGGCCTCTCTGTGTTGTGTCCCAGTGTTGTGTCCCAGTGTTGTGTCTCTGTGTTTCCTCTCTGTGTTGTGTCTCTGTGTTTCCTCTCTGTGTTGTGTCTCTGTGTTTCCTCTCTGTGTTTCCTCTCTGTGTTGTGTCCCAGTGTTGTGTCCCAGTGTTGTGTCTCTGTGTTTCCTCTCTGTGTTGTGTCTCTGTGTTGTCTCTCTGTGTCTCAGTGTTGTGTCTGGGATGAAGTATCTATGTCGCTGGAAACAAACCACTAAAGCCCAGAGGAGCTGTTAAAGAGATGGGTCACAAGCCACTGCAAAGGCCATGGATCTCTCTCTCTCTCGTTCATGTGTGGTAACCCTGGAGAATTGCTGATGGGGGATTTTTTTGGGCAGCTGCCTACATTAGCATGGCCCTGATGGAACATTATGTGCTCACTGCCTCCCCACATTAGCATAAGAGGGCTGTAGGCCATGCCTTCCTGTTCTGGGTAATGGGGACCAGGGGCAAAGCTGGTAGGAAGAGGAGAGGGGGAAGAGGAGGAGAGGAAATAGGGCTACAGATGGCTGGAGGGGGAGAGAAACAGAAGAGAGGAGGAGAGTAAAGGAGGAGATGGGAGATATGGGGCTCTGGGGGATGAGATGGGGGCACAGCTGGCTTCTGTCTTGCAGGAGGAATAGTGGAGAGGAGGAGGAGAGCAGAGAAGGGAAAGGAGGAGAGGTGGGTGTGAGGATATGGTTGCTGCCTGCTGTCTTCCAGAAGGAGAGGAAGAGGAAAGGAGAGATGGGTAGTAGGAAGAGGAGAGAGGAGATGGGCTTCACTATGTCTATATCTGGAATTAGGGTGTTAGTTGGGATGCAGACAGTGTTTTTGCCAATACATTTTATAATACTTCTCTGTATACATTAATAAAATACTTAAACCCCCCACCACAGGGAAGAAAAAAAAGATTTATAATAGCCAATCATTTCAACATTTGGGTTATAACTTAGTTATCTTCTGGGGTGGAGTAACATAGTGTCTAAGTAATACAACCCACTGGGCACAGATGTAATTTCATTGTCTAGTTTTGATTTACATTTGGTTGAGTTGTCAACTAGTGTGAATTCAACAAAACATTTTACTTGGATTTAGGTTAAATGTTGGGTAAAAAAAGACGACATTCCCTTACGTTGATGACTTTTTGCAAATCCAATGATTTTTCCACGTAGGGAGGATTATTTAAGATATATCTAAGATATACCTTCTCACCTTTCTGTCTGGTGTCATCTCCCTCCATCTCAACTATCATCGACTGCTTCTGTCTGGAAATAGATATGCATATTTATGCTAATGAGGCATCCAGGGCATGTAAGTCATCGAGGGCTGTGACAATACCAGTATGGCAATATTTTTTTCCACGTCAAAAATGAAAACACGAAGCAGACCAAACTCTTTTGTCCTTTTAAAAACCTGCTGTATGCAATATTGTGTGCTATAGAGTACCACGGTATGAGTCATAATACCCATGAATCCTACCGGTAAACAGGGAAATGGTTCCAATCGTTTTCTCACCAGTCATTTTTCAAATAGTTTTTGTTTTAGAAACACTTAAAATAAGGGCTGTGTTCTATGTAGACATACCCTGGCGTGGCGTTTTGATAACTGTGTAAATCTCTCTGTCAAGTTGACTTTCATCAATATTTATGCTTGTACTTTTGACAAGTGATGCCGCCGGAGGGGAGGGCGGCCGTCTTATTGACCCTTAACCAACCGTTTTTTTTCCGCGTTGTTCGTAACTGGTTTTGTACATAATGTTCTTCTTCAATGAGTACTGCTGCTCTTTAATCATTTGTTATTCTTATCTCTTAATTTGTTTTTGGCATTTTCTTAACTGCATTGTTGGTTATGGGCTTATAAGTAAGCATTTCACTGTAAGGTCTACTACACCTGTTGTATTTGGCACTTGTGACAAATACAATTTGATTTGATTTATTTACCCCCCCAAAAATGAAACGCTAATTAGCTGCTAATGTGGCTATCAGAAAGAACTACAAATGCCATGATGATCTAGACAAGACTGACAAATCGAGTCAAAGGTAAGAATCTCTGGATTAGCTATCTAATGTCAGCTAAATGTAGCAATGAATAAAGTAGCTACATTTCTTTAAATGGCCAATACTGTCTTGTGCAAGTTCATCAAACGTCACGCCCTTATTTGAAGTGTTTCTAAAATCCCCTAAAATAAGGGTGGAAAATGATTTGAACCATTTCCCCGTTTGACTGCTAGGTTTTATGGGTATTATGACACTCCACTTTGGGGCTCTATAGCTTGAAAATAAATAAATGTGACTCTGGATGACAACATAATGATGTTTTCCTAAAGAACTCAAATCTGCTTTGTGTTTTGTTTCCACACAATAATACTGTTAAGACACGGCTGTGTTATGAAACTGCTGATTCCAGTGTCATTTAATTCCAGTTTGCCTCTAACTAAGATATGTGGCTCATACATATATTCATGAGAGAGTAATGGACAATTGAACATGTTCCATTCCCATAGTTTAATTAAGAAAATGTAGGATTTCAGCTTGGCAGCCCTGTGGTTATTTATCCCTTTATTGCCTGTTGTTCTGTTTTGAGCTGCAAGGCATAGGATCCATCCCAAATGGCACTCTATTCCCTATACACACTATTTTTGACCAGGGCCAATAGGGAATAGGGTTCCATTTGGGACACTTCCTCAACCAGTATAGAGAGAAATAACAAGGATTTATACTGTTGTATTATACAAAAGAGAAACAAGGCTACAGGTGTAGGACCTTAAGCTGATTAATCTTTTGTTGCTGAGAATTGTCCTGCACAGAAGGAAATGCAAACTTGTAGTGTATTTAAGTTTTTAAATGCTTCTAAAGTTTGTATTTCCACTTTGAAATATCAGACTTGATTTGCACAAACAAAAAATGTATCAACCCTTTACAAAAATTTACATTTATTATATTACACATAATAATTCCCATTTCCTGTTGCTGCAGGATTATTTCCCTGCTGTAGCAAACTGGCTCAAATTAAGATCCTGCATCTGTATGTGACTCTATAATATTCCTTATCGTGAATGCTGCAGGCCTCTTATAGCATAGTGGCTGTAACAGTGCCATAGTCTTTCAGTGTTAGGAGCATGTTTCATTCTCTGCCAGTTGGGACAGAAATGAGAAAACGTATTTGGGTCCAATGTTTTCTCTCATCTAGACAATCCGTTTTCCATATGGAGATGTTCCTATCTAATTTTTGGGGTTATTGTTGCAGCGCTGAAAAGCACATGGCACATTTCCAGGCTTCTGACAGAAAATCCCTCCATCTTTGGAGAGGCTTGAATATGTCTGCCCCAATTCTGTGCATTATGATGATAGTTTCCTACTTCTGGGCTCAGTGAAGAAGGTCTGCGCTCTGCTTCATCTCTGCAATCTTCAAAACAAAGGTTCCGAAAGGGTTCTTCGCCTGTCCCCATAGGAGAACCTTTTTTGGTTTCAGGTAAAAACCCTTTTTGGTTCCAGGTAGAAGCATTTTGGGTTCCATGTAGAACCCTCTGTGGAAAGGGATCTATATTAAACCCAAAAAGGTTATACTTGGAAACCAAAACAGTTCTACATGGAACCAAACGGATTCTACCTGGAACCAACAATGGTTCTCCTATGGGGACAACCGAAGAACCCTTTTAGGTTCTAGATAGCACCTTTATTTCTAAGAGTGTGGAACTAAAGAAGTGCAATGAAGAAATGGTGGATGCGTGTGTGTGTGTGTGTGTGTGTGTGTGTGTGTGTGTGTGTGTGTGTGTGTGTGTGTGTGTGTGTGTGTGTGTGTGTGTGTGCGTGCGTGCGTGCGTGCGTGCGTGCGTGCGTGCGTGTGCTAGGGCTTTGTGGTAGTGGCAGCTGCAGTGCAGGTGAATAACTCAACCCAGGTTGTGTTTCTCCCACTGCTCCCCAGAGAGCTGTGTTTCTGGTGGCAGGAAGCCAGCTGGCCTGGTGCTCTCTATGCATCCCAAATGACACCCTATTCCCTATGTAGTGCATTACTTTTGACCATAGCACTATGGCCCTGGTCAAAAGCCCTGGTCACATAGCCCTGGTCAAAAGTAGTGCACTATATAAGTAACAGGGTGTCATTTGGGATGCGCTCTCTGATGCTCTGACCTCTGTTGACCTTGGAGTAACAACACGTCTTAGACTAGAGATTGGGTAGAGTAGCAGCAGAGAACAGGCAGTAAATAGGCCTGGAAATAAGTTAATTAAAGCACTTTTCCCCAACTCCAGTCCTCGAGACCAACTCATCTGATTCAACTCATTGAGTGCTTGATGATTAGTTGGCAAGTTGAATCAGGTGTGCTTGTCTGGGGCCACAAAAAAAATGTGTGATGTTGGTGGTACTGGAGTTGGGGAAACACTGCATTAAAGTTTCAGTTCAGCACGGTCTCTCTCTCTCATCCCCAGAGCACCAGAGGAGGACCAAACCATATTAGGATGGCTCAGAGGATTAGAGGCTTCTCTGCAGAAACATCACACTGCATTGACACGTCCTTGGCTTGCTCTGAGACATTTCCATCGCACACTGAGAGTGGCTAGCCTAGCCACACATACCTGCTGCCAGCTTGATATTACTAAAGACAATAGGAAGTATGTCTAATCAGAGAACAATGTCTTGTCATATTGTAGACATTGTTAACAACATCTCCGGTCAACAGAGGATGGGTCCCAAATGGACAAGAACGTTTCACCAGAACCCCATATAGTGCACTACTTTTGACCATGGCCCATCCACCATTTGGGACACAAACTGAGGCTTCATAACCATCCATGAGAGCTGGGGGATGGTGTGTGTTCTATCTAAACACCTCAGCATTTTAATTATCACAGACTTAGTACTGTTTAGACTAGCTTCTTGTCTTGTATAAATTGTAACCTCTTCTCAGGCTGTCTATGTTCAGCTGAAGACACAGGAGGCCTCGATACCTCCAGCTTTAAACAGAATGCAGAGTCTCTATGGAAGTAATAGTCCTGCGCTGTATAGAGAGGGGGCATCCCAAATGGCACCCTATTCCCTATATAGTGCATTACTTTTGACCAGAGCTCAATTGGCAATGGTTAATAGTAGTGCACTATATGGGGAATAGGGTTTCATTTGGGTCACTGATGTCACAGGATAGGTTCCTGCTATCTGCTGTATGTCTGTCTGCCTGTTCTGGAAGTCTGGGGCATCCCTCACATGGGTGTGTTAAACTATGAACACTGACCAAGCTACTGTCTGTCTGCCTGTTCTGGAAGTCTGGGGCATCCCTCACATGGGTGTGTTAAACTATGAACACTGACCAAGCTACTGTCTGTCTGCCTGTTCTGGAAGTCTGGGGCATCCCTCACATGGGTGTGTTAAACTATGAACACTGACCAAGCTACTGTCTGTCTGCCTGTTCTGGAAGTCTGGGGCATCCCTCACATGGGTGTGTTAAACTATGAACACTGACCAAGCTACTGTCTGTCTGCCTGTTCTGGAAGTCTGGGGCATCCCTCACATGGGTGTGTTAAACTATGAACACTGACCAAGCTACTGTCTGTCTGCCTGTTCTGGAAGTCTGGGGCATCCCTCACATGGGTGTGTTAAACTATGAACACTGACCAAGCTACTGTCTGTCTGCCTGTTCTGGAAGTCTGGGGCATCCCTCTCATGGGTGTGTTAAACTATGAACACTGACCAAGCTACTGTCTGTCTGCCTGTTCTGGCTCCGTCCCTCAGGCCTCACACTCCTGTTCTCATAGAGAATTCAATAAAGAATAAACCATATCCCATGAGGTTATAGCACAGACCTGATGACAGTTAAAACCATGTACCCCTGCCTATTAACATCCCACATTCCTCCATCCCAGAGTGTCCTCTCCTGACTGACTCCCAGCTGAGTAATATTCTGTTCAGCCCTGGCTCCAACCACCTGCAGGCCTCTGAGCTGACTGGCCTCATTGACTTGTAGTGCACGTTGTCTGTGGAGTGTGTCCCTGAACTGCCAATGAGAATATCTGTAGTGACATGTGGAAGTGTTTGAGTCTGGCCAGCTTCGCTCTGCATGCTGAGGAAAGGAGCTGCATTCTGAAATCAGCCGAGGAGCTGATCTGGGTCCTGAGTTCAACTGTCTGTCTGGCTTCACAAGGGGTCTGTTCTGTTATTGTTGTCTGTGTTCCAAATGGTACCCTATTCCCTATATAATGGTACCCTATTCCCTATAAACCCTATAGGCCCTGGTCAAATGTAGTGCCCTATATTGGGATCAAAGCGCTGTATAAATCCAATTAATTATTATTTGAGGCATAGCCTTTCAAAATGGTTCTGTTCTCTTATCATGCTCAAATCAAATAAATGCAAGCACTTAATCAACTATGCAGTTTAACCTCTTACATCTATGGGGGCGCTATTTCATTTTTGGATGAAAAACGTTCCCGTTTTAAACAAGATATTTTGTCACAAAAAGATGCTCAACTATGCATATAATTGATAGCATTCGAAAGAAAACACTCTGACGTGTCCAGAACGACCAAGATATTCTCTGTGCGTGCCCTAGAACGTGAGCTTCAGGCAAAACCAAGATGAGATGGCATCCAGGAAATGAGCAGGATTTTTGAGGCTCTGTTTGCCATTGTCTCCTTATATGGCTGTGAATGCGAGAGGAATGAGCCTGCCCTTTCTGTCGTTTCCCCAAGGTGTCTGCAGCATTGTGACGTATTTGTAGGCAGATCATTGGAAGATTGACCATAAGAGACCACATTTACCAGGTGTCCGCCCGGTGTCCTGCGCCGAAATTGGTGCGCAAAAGTCACCTGCCAGTATTTTTCCATGGGATACAGAGGAAAGCAAGCTTCCACGAACTGCATATCAATTAAGAGATATGTGAAAAAACACCTTGAGGATTGATTCCAAACAACGTTTGCCATGTTTCGGTCGATATTATGTAGTTAATCCGGAAAAAGTTTTACGTTGTAGGTGACTGAATTTTCGGTTCGTTTCGGTAATTTAGCCAGACGCAATGTAGAAAACGGAACGATTTCTCCTACACACAGACGCTTTCAGGAAAAACTGCGCATTTGGTATGTAACTGAGAGTCTCCTCATTGAAAACATCAGAAGCTCTTCAAAGGTAAATGATTTTATTTATTTGGTTATCTGGTTTTTGTGAAAATGTTGCGTGCTAAATGCTACTCAAAATGCTATGCTAGCTTTGCATACTCTTACACAAATTAGTCAATTTCTATGGTTCAAAAGCATATTTTGAAAATCTGAGATGACAGTGTTGTTAAGAAAAGGCTAAGCTTGAGAGCAGACGCATTATTTTCATTTTATTTGCGATTTTCAGAAATCGTTAACGTTGCGTTATGCTAATGAGCCTGAGGCTTTAGTCACAAACCCGGATCCGGGATGGGGAGTTTCAAGAAGTTAAGGAAAAATAAGAGTTAAGAAAATATTTAAAAAATGGTTACAAAATAAAATAACAACAACAAGGCTATATATACGGGGTAGCGGTGCCGAGTCTGTAACGACTTCCACAGAAGTTGGTCCCTCTCCTTGTTCGGGCGCCGTTTGGCGGTCGAAGTCACCAACCTTCTAGCCAACGCTGATCCACTTTTCATTTTCCATTGGTCTTGTCTTCCATCACACCTGGTTCCTATTCCATCAATTACATGTTGTGTATTTAACCCTCTGTTCCCCCTGATGTCCTTGTCGGTAATTGTTTCTCGTAGTGCTTATGCACGGTATGCTGGTATTGCCGGGTTTTGTTTGACCCATTTATTGTATTGTTCTGTTGACTGTGGTTTATGGATATTAAATGACACCGTTGTAAATCACTTTTCGCTCTCCTGCGCCTGACTTCTCTGCCGCCAGTACGCACCTCACTACAGATTCAATGTGTGGGGGTATGTGTGGGGGCTGTCTCATCGTTGTTGGTAATCAGCCTACCACCGTTGTGTCGTTGGCACACTTAATGATGATGTTGGAGTTGTGCTTGGCCACTCTGTCGTGTGTGAACAGGGAGTACCTGAGGGGACTAAGGACGTCCCCCTGAGGGGCCCCCGTGTTGAGGATCAGCCTGGCAGATGTGGTGTTATCTAACCTTACCACCTGGAGGCGGCCCGTCAGGAAGTCCAGGATTCAGTTGCAGAGGGAGGTGTTAAGTCCCAGGGTCCTTAGTCCCAGGGTCCTTAGTCCCAGGGTCCTTAGTCCCAGGGTCCTTAGTCCCAGGGTCCTTAGTCCCAGGGTCCTTAGTCCCAGGGTCACGATCATATCAAGACTGAGGGAAAAACATTTGACTTCAGAATGGTTAGATAGAAGCATTACAACACATTTAAACTAACAACCTGATATGATATAAAGGCTTTATAGAGCATTCATAAACATAACAAATATGCCTCACAAAGCAGCAAAAGCAACATTAGCCTGAAGATGTGACTAGCTATCTCCATCTCAAAGGAAGCATGCATGTATCCGCAAAGTATCTCAGAGTATAAGTGCTGATCTAGCATCAGTTTTTACTTTTGGAACATGAAGAAAAAGATTGTATGGACAGATCCTAGATCAGCACTCCCAAGACGCTTTGTGGATATGGGCCCAGATCTCTCTCCAGAGGCTCAGTTTTAAGCCTGCTGCTAGTAGGCTGTTATCACAGAGAACAGTCTCTGCCAGGTTCTGGTTCTATTGGGCCAGATGTTCCCTGGATGTTCCCATCCAGGGCTCTTTCTCTCTCTGCCTTGTATTCTATTATCACAGTGTCTCTGTTGGCTGTCCTTTTATACACACAAACACACACACACACACACACACACACACACACACACACACACACACACACACACACTGTGCTGTCCATTCTGCCGATTATCTGTCTCCTCTTGTCTCTCTGTGGGGATCAGCAAGCTCTACGAGGAGGCGTGTGTGTGTGTACACAGATCTCCTAAATGGCTGGTTCTGTGTTCTGCTTCCAGGAGATGGAGAGAGAGGGGAAGAAAGTTCAAACAACAAAGCTTCAGTGTTTTTATTACTCAGATCGGGTGGTTAAATGTAAAGATAATATTACAGTTGACAAGTTTTTTTTAACATGTGCATGAGTGAATCAAAACAAGAAACACATTTAATGTTGTTTTGAAAACAACTGAATTAGCTATTAGCTCATGCAAAATGTAAAAGTTTGAGAGTGTGACATAAAATGTACACTGAGTGTACAAAACATTAAGAGCTCCTTCCTATTATTGAATTACACCCCCTTTTGCCCTTAGAACAGCCTCAATTCATCAGGGCATGGACTCTACAAGGTGTCAAAAGCACAGGGATGTTGGCCCCATGTTGACTCCAATGATTCCCACAGTTGTGTCAAGTTGGTTGCGTTTCCTTTGGATGGTGAAAAACCCAGCAGCGTTGCAGTTCTCTCCACACTCAAACCGGTGCGCCTGGCACCTACTACCATAACCCGTTCAAAGGCACGTAAACCTTTTGTCTTGCCCATTCATCCTCTGAATGGCACACATACACCATCCATGTCTCAAGGCTTCAACATACTTCTTTGACCCGTCTCCTCTCCATCATCTGCACTGATTTGAAGTGGATTTAACAAGTGACATCAATAAGGGATCATGCCTTTCACCTGGATTCACCTGGTTAGTCTATGTCATGCAAAGGACATTTCCTCATGTTTTGTACACTCAGTGTATACTGTGTTTATAATGAAAGGACCTTTAAATACGTCCTTCTGTTTTTAATTTAATCCACTAGTCTCAGGGCAGTGACCATTAGACTGATTATGATGCTTCATTCTATATCTCCTGATATCTCAAGGAGTGATAGGTGTCATTTTTGTCTTAATCTGTTGTTGTCTCGTGCCGTCTCTTTACTACGTAGCTAGGGCCATCTACTTTAAGTGCTGCCTGTCTTCCCAGTAGCCTACTTGGTGTGTGAACTGTTAACTGCTATCAACTTGCTGATGACTGTTGACACATCAACCAGAATGAATGGGCAGGGCAATTTGTGAATGTTGTTGTCTTCACAATCAGCGGTTGTATTGGAAGGGGAGTGGTTTCTCCTATCCTAGGCAATCAACAATGAGTAATGAGCGGTGTGCTATTCACATCTGCAAGGAAAGGATTCGTGTTTAGTACTTCAGTCTGTTTTATCAGCGGCAGTTCCGTTGCAAAACTAAGACCGTTGCCACAGACGATTCTACCGAGTTATTTGAGGAAGGAATGAGAAGGCTCCACACCACTCTCTCACTTGAGCATCTTAACTAGTTATTTTCAGATTTCATTTTACTCTTTTGTAGCTTTGGCAACTATGTGTGTGATTTCTATACCTGTTCGCTCCTCTCCCTGTAGGCTTTACAGACTCTACCCCCACACCTTGGCTGCAACCCTTCTAATTTAGTGTACCCTGCACGCCCAACCCATGTGGAATTCCTGGTCTGTGGCAGCTTTTGGAACTGCCGATCTGCAGTCAAGAATGCAGAGTTCATGTCAGCCTATGCTGCCCTTCAGTCCCTTGACTTGTTGCTCCTGACGGAGACATGGATCACCTCAGAGAACACTGCTGCTCTCTCCATCTGTCTACGTTTCTCATAATCCAAGAGCATCTGGTCATTGTGGTGGTGGCACAGGGCAACTCATTTCTCCTAAGTGGAGATTTTCTCTTTTCCCCCTCACTTACCTGTCCATCTCCTCATTTGAATTCCATGCTGTCACTGTCACTTGACAACAATGTTAAGCTTGAGTGGACATCTGTTGCCCATCAGGTGCCCTGAGTTCCTCAATGAGCTTGACACCTTGATAAGCTAACTTCATAATGATGGCTCACCACTCATTGAAATGGGTGACTTTAACATCCCCATCGTCTGACTTCAATGAATTTCTTTCCACTCAAGTAATACTCTTGACCTCATCTTCACTAGAAGTTGCTCGCTTACTAATGTCACTGCAACCCCCCTCCATGTCTCTGGTCACTACTTTGTTTGCTTTTCTCTCCAACTCTCTTCCAACCCTACTCACTCGGGCCCTACTCAGATGGTCATGCGCCGCTGCAATCTTCACTCTCTCTCTCTCCTGCTACTCTCTCCTCTTCTATCTTATCCTCTCTTCCTTCTACTAAATCCTTCTCCCTACTATCTGCGGACTCTGCATCTTTGACCAGATGCTCCTCCCTTTCTGTATCCTTTGAGTTGCACTGTCCCCTTTCCTTCCGGGCCGACTTGGCCCTCCCCTCCTGCCCCGTGACTCATTGCGAGCTTATAGAACAGGGCAGCTGAGTGAAAATTGAGGAAAATTAAACTTCCAGAAGTACCTATCCTCCTTTCACTCCCTCCTTTCTACCTTCTCTTCTTCTGTATCCACTGCTAAAGGCACTTTCAATCACTATACATTTTTGAACTTCTGCCTCTAACCCTAGGAAACTCTTCCCCTCCTTCCTTAATCCTCCACCCCATCCTCCTCCCTCTCAGCGGACGACTTTGTCAACCACTTTGAAAAGAAGGTTGACCATGTCCGCTCCTCATTCACTCAGCCTATTGAGTCCACTTGTCCGACTCACACAGAGCTACCCTACGCCTTTACCTCTTTTCCCCCTCTCTCTACAGATGAAATACTGCGACGAGTGAGGTCTAGCTACCTGACAACCTGCCCTCTCGACCCCATCCCCTCCTATCTTCTCCAGACCATCCCTGGAGGCCTTCTTCCATTCCTCACTTTCCTCATCAACTCATCCCTGACCTCTGACTTCAAAATGTCCAGAGTCACTCCGCTCCTCAAGAAAACAACACTCTAACCCTCTAACATCAAAACAGCCCCTTCTTTCTTTTATTTACAAAACACTTGAGCGTGCTGTCTGACCAACTCTCTCGATATCCCTCTCAGAACGATCTTCTTGAACCTAACCATTCAGGCTTCAAGGCTGGTCACTCAACCGAGACTGCTCTTCTCTGTGTCACAGAGGCTCTCCGCACTGCCAAAGCTGACTCTCCTCTGTTTTAATTCTTCTAGATGTAAACTCAGCAAAAAAGAAACGTCCCTTTTTCAGGACCGTGTCTTTCAAAGATAAAAATCCAAATAACTTCACAGATCTTCATTGTAAAGGGTTTAAACACTGTTTCCCATGCCTGTTCAATGAACCATAAACAATTAATGAACATGCACCTGTGGAACAGTCGTTAAGACACTAACAGCTTACAGACGGTAAGTAGTAAGGTCACAGTTATGAAAACTTAAGACACTAAAGAGGCTTTTCTACTGACTCTGAAAAACACCAAAAGAACGATGCCCAGGGTCCCTGCTCATCTACGTGAATGTGCCTTAGGCATGCTGCAAGGAGGCATGAGGACTGCAGATGTGGCCAGGGCAATAAATTGCAATGTCTGTACTCTGAGATGCTTAAGACAGCGCTACAGGGAGACAAGACGGACCGCTGATTGTCCTCATAGTGGCAGACCATGTGTAACAACACCTGCACAGGATCGGTACATCTGAACATCACACCTGTGGGACAGGTACAGGATGTCAACAACAACTGCCCGAGTTACAGCAGGAATGTACAATCCCTCCATCAGTGCTCAGACTGTCCGCAATAGGCTGAGAGAGGCTGGACTGTGGGCTTGTAGGCCTGTTGTACGGCAGGTCCTCACCAGACACCCAGGCAACAATGTCGCCTATGGGTATAAACCCACCATCGCTGGACCAGACAGGACTGGCAAAAAGGGCTCTTCACTGCTGTGCCTTTTTTTCTCCACACATAGTGTTGTGTGTTCCTTCTTTCCAAACAACTCAACTGTAGTGTCATCTGTCCACAGAATATTTTGCCATTAGCGCAGTGGAACATCCAGGTGCACTTTTGCAAACTTCTTCTGTGGTGTCCTCCCATGAACACCATTCTTGTTTAGTGTTTTACTTATCGTAGACTCGTCAACAGAGATGTTAGCATGTTCCAGAGATGTTTGTAAGTCTTTAGCTGACATTCTTTTAAACCTGATTGAGAATTCTGCGCTGTGCTCTTGATGTCATCTTTGCAGGATGGCCACTTCTAGGGAGAGTAGCAACAGTGCTGCACTTTCTCCATTTATAGACAGTTTGTCTTACTGTGGACTGATGAACATCAAGGCTTTCAGAGATACTTCTGTAACCCTTTCAGGCTTTATGCAAGTCAACAATTCTTAATCTTCGGTCTTCTGAGATCCTTTTGTAACCCTTTCAGGCTTTATGCAAGTCAACAATCCTTAATCTTCGGTCTTCTGAGATCGCTTTTGAGTCATGGTTCACATCAGGCAATACTTCTTGTGAGTTGCAAACTCAATCTCGTTTCATTGATTGGATTCCAAGTTAGCTGACTCCTGACTCAAATCAGCTTTTGGAGTCATTAGCCTCGGGGGTCACATATTTTTTCCAACCTACACTGTGAATGTTTAAATTATCTATTCAATATAGACAAGAAAAATACAATAATTTGTGTGATCTTAGTTTAAGCACACTATGTTTGTCTATTGTTGTGAGTTAGATGAAGATCAGATCAAATTTGATGACCAATTTATGCAGAAATCCTGGTAATTCCAAAGGGTTCATATACTTTTTCTTGCCACTGTATATACTGTATTTTATTTATAATGTTTACATATCTTACATTACTCATATTACATGTACATCCTGTATTTTATACCATCTATTGCTCCTTGCCTATGCCGCTCGGCCACCGCTCATCCATATACTTACATGTACATATTCTCATATACCGCTTTAGATTTGTGTGTATTAGGCAGTTGTTGGGGATTGTTAGATTACTTGTTTTTATTCATTTTTCATTTCACCTTTATTTAACCAGGTTGGCTAGTTGAGAACAAGTTCTCATTTGCAACTGCGACCTGGCCAAGATAAAGCATAGCAGTGTGAACAGACAACACAGAGTTACACATGGAGTAAACAATTAACAAGTCAATAACACAGTAGAAAAAAAAGAGTCTATATACATTGTGTGCAAAAGGCATGAGGAGGTAGGCCAATAATTAAAATTTTGCAGATTAACACTGGGGTGAAAAATGATCAGATGGTCATGTACAGGTAGAGATATTGGTGTGCAAAAGAGCAGAAAAGTACATAAATATTAACAGTATGGGGATGAGGTAGGTAAAATTGGGTGGGCTATTTACCGATAGACTGTACAGCTGCAGCGATCGGTTAGCTGTTCAGATAGCAGATGTTTGAAGTTGGTGAGGGAGATAAAAGTCTCCAACTTCAGCGATTTTTGCAATTTGTTCCAGTCACAGGCAGCAGAGAACTGGAACAAAAGGCGGCCAAATGAGGTGTTGGCTTTAGGGATGATCAGTGAGATACACCTGCTGGAGCGCGTGCTATGGGTGGGTGTTGCCATCGTGACATTGTTAGATATTACTGCACTGTCGGAACTAGAAGCACAAGCATTTAGCTGCACTTGCATTAACATCTGCTAACCATGTGTATGTGACAATATTTTGTTGTTTGATTTATTTCAACCAATCATCAGTAATTTGTGTCAGTGCAGGGCATTTTGAGTGCCCTTCTCTATAAGCATGCTGAAATTCTGTTGTTATTTGTTTGCAGAGAAATAGCATTGTACTTTTTCCAACAGTTGGCTAAGAGCTGACATTAAGCTGATAGGTCTGCTGTTAGAACCAGTAAAGGCCGCTTTACCACTCTTGGGTAGCGGAATGACTTTGGCTTCCCTCCAGGCCTGAGGACAAAGACTTTCCTCTAGGCTCAGATTAAAGATATGACAGATAGCAGTGGCTATGGAGTCAGCTACCATCCTCAGTAGCTTTCCATCTAAGTTGTCAATGCCAAGAGGTTTGTTATTATTGAGATAACAACACTTTTTCAACCTCTCCGACACTAACTTAAAAAAAATCAAACTTGCAATGCTTTTCTCTTCAAAGAGTATCTTAAATAATCCCACAGCACCCCCACCCACTCTATATTTGCTGATAGCTACTTTATTGAGAATAAATGTACTTACTATGACTGCGATATGTGGTACTCCTACCTAGCTATCTTAAGATGAATGCACTAACTGTAAGTTGCTCTGGATGAGAGCGTCTGCTAAATAACTAACATGTAAATGTGAACATACTGGTCATCATCTCTCAATGGGGAGAGTAGTCTGACATCAGAGTAGTGCACTATTAGGGAATAGGATGCCATTTGGGACATACCCTGACTCTTATTTCCTGCCAGGATTGCAGGTCTGATGAACATGCAATATATATGAGCATTAGCATAATAATCATCATAATTATTCCAGTTCAGTGAAGACCATAAACCAGACTTTTTACTAGGGCTGTCCCTGACAAAAACACATCTTGGTCAACTGAGAGCTGTTTGTTCTTTAGTCCAATCGATTGGTCAAAATGTTTAAATGTGTATTTTTCCATATATAGACACATTCTATTTAGTGTTTACTCTAATTATTCAATGGTCGCTTTATTTTATTTTAGAAAGTAAAATGCTTGATTGCATTTCAAATCATGAATGACTCATATTGTAATGTCTGCTTCCAACTCACACCCTCAAACATGTTGATCCCCTGAACGCAGCTCACTTTCCAGCTCCCACTCTCAAACACGTAGATCCCCTGAACGCAGCTCACTTTCCAGACCACATTCCAGCTCCCACTCTCAAACACGTAGATCCCCTGAACACAGCTCACTCTCCAGCTCCCACTCTCAAACACATAGATCCCCTGAACGCAGCTCACTTTCCAGACCACTTTCCAGCTCACACTCTCAAACACGTAGATCCCCTGAACACAGCTCACCCTCCAGCTCCCACTCTCAAACACGTAGATACCCTGAACGCAGCTCACTTTCCAGCTCCCACTCTCAAACACGTAGATCCCCTGAACGCAGCTCACTTTCCAGACCACTTTCCAGCTCCCACTCTCAAACACGTAGATCCCCTGAACACAGCTCACTCTCCAGCTCCCACTCTCAAACACGTAGATACCCTGAACGCAGCTCACTTTCCAGCTCCCACTCTCAAACACATAGATCCCCTGAACGCAGCTCACTTTCCAGACCACTTTCCAGCTCACACTCTCAAACACGTAGATCCCCTGAACACAGCTCACTCTCCAGCCCACTTTCCAACTCCCACTCTCAAACACCTAGATCCCCTCAACGCAGCTCACTCTCCAGATCCCAATTACCTGAATTCTAATCACCTGTTCACACACCTGTAAGTCATTATCACACACTTTTTATTTCAGTTCTTTGCACCCCATTTGTGTGAGGTATAGTTTGTTTTGTGACACACGTCTTTCGGAGCTCTGTTTTTCCCGTGATTTACTCCTCCCGTGTAAGATAGTTTTTGCCTGCCTCACTAATGATGCCTTTTTGCCTATCAGATTTCCTGTCATCTACCTATTGCCTGATCTTCCGGACTATGTTACTAGCCTTTTCCCTGCCTGTACTGTTGCCCTTTTGGAACCCCTGTGTATGACCTTCTGCCTGCCCCTGGACACAGTTACCTGCCTCCTCCTGTGTATGACCTTCTGCCTGCCCCTGGACCCAGCTGCCTGCCTCCTCCTGTGGTCCTTTGCAATAAACACTTGCTGCGCCCTGCGCATGGAACCAGCTCTCTGTCTCCCCTCGTGTTCGTTACACATATGCTGTGTGATGACATAAACAGATGATTGATTGATACAGTAGTCTATATAACTATTGAAATATATGTGTATGTAAGCTATGGTATTAAGACTCAACAGGTTGCACTCTTCGTCCTACAGCTCGATGGTGGTTATACAAGGCTGCTACACTTAGCCTACTAATGATAATGACATTACTAATTATGATGATAGTGGTAGTAGCAGTAAAAATAATAACAACAAGGAGATCACGATAAAGGATGTTTATTATTCTAAATATAATTTTTCAGACAATTTGGAAGAGTGTAAACAACACTAAATACATTATAAGTAAGAGGCTGTTCTAATGAAACAAAAGTGTAAAGCCTTTATTACAACATAGCAAAGATACCATTTTAAAAAACGGCAAATTTGTGAAATTGTTAATCCAACATGTTGTGGGTGCGTGAGGCTTGGTGCTCACGGAATCAGTAGACTATTGAAGATTTGTCATTTCTGCAGCTGTACAGTACCAGTCAAAAGTTTGGACACACCTACTCAATTCAAGGGGTTTTCTTAATTTGTACTATTTTCTACATTGTAGAATAATAGTGAAGACATCAAAACTATGAAATAACACATTTGGAATCATGTGGTACCCCCAGAAAATGTAACATATCAAAATTTATTTTATATTTCCGATTCTTCAAAGTAGCCACCCTTTGCCTTGACAGCTTCGCTCACTCTTGGCATTCTCTCAACCAGCTTCACCTGGATTGTTTCTCCAACACTCTTGAAGGAGTTCCCACATATGCTGATCACTTGTTGGCTTCTTTTCCTCTCTCCTCACTTTTTCTTAAACAATTAGGGCACATATGTCAGAGTCAAGGCCCGCGGGCCACATCCGGCCCGCGAGAAGGTTTTTTACGGCCCCTGGGATGATCTTGATTTATTATTAGAACCGGCCCGCAGACCGCAGCAAGCCGGCAGCCCGCAGATCTTTTACACGCACCAATACTACATTTCCCACAATGCAACGGTGACGCACCGAGCAGTAGGCTGCTTCATTTCAATATTTATTGGCACAGCAGTCGTCAGCATCACAGTAAAATTAACTTTCAGATACCCATCAAAAATGGCAAAACGGAAGGTGGACACTGAGAACCGGGGTTTCAAACAAGGTGGGAGTCGGAGTATATGTTCACGGAGGTAGCTGGAAAACCTGTGTGTCTTCTGTGTGGAGAAAGTGTGGCGGTACTGAAAGAGTATAATCTGAGACGACATTATGAAACGAAACACGCGGACAAAAACAAGAATATGGACATGGAACAAAGGCTACAAAAGGCAGAGGAATTAAAACGAGGCCTCAAATCTCGACCGGCTCTGTTCAAAAAAGCCAAATCACAAGGCCAGGCTGCTGTCAAGGCCAGTTTTATTTTGGCAGAAGAGATCGCTAAATCAGCCCGGCCATTTACGGAGGGGGATTTCATCAAAAACTTCATGATTAAAGTTTGTGACGAAGTTTGCCCAGAAAAAAGGCAACTCTTTTTAAATGTGAGTCTGAGCAGAAACACCATTGCCGAGAGAGTAGACCAGTTGTCCATCAATCTAAAAGAGCAGCTTGTGAAAAAGGGAAAAGATTTCATTGCATATTCCTTGGCTGTGGATGAGAGCACCGACATTTCTGACATTGCCCAGTTGTCAATTTTCATCCGCGGAGTGGACTCCAGCCTAAGCGTGACAGAGGAGTTTTTGGCTTTACGTCCTATGCATGGCACAACTACGGGGCATGATTTGTATGAAGAGGTGTCAAGATGTGTAAATGAGATGGAGCTGCCTTGGGAAAAACTCGTGGGTTTGACAACCGACGGAGCACCTGCGATGTGTGGACACAGGAGCGGACTGGTGGCGAAGATACGGGAAAAGATGCAAGAGGAAAACGCGACAGGTGAGCTGACAGCTTATCATTGTATCATACACCAGGAAGCGTTGTGCGGTAAAGCCTTGAAAATGGAGCATGTAATGAGCATCATCACGCGCACAGTTAACTTTATCAGAGCCAAAGGTTTGAATCACCGCCAGTTCAAGGCATTTCTGACGGAGTTAGAAACGGAGCATGGTGATTTGCCTTATCACACAGAGGTGCGATGGCTAAGCCAGGGAAAGGTGCTTCAAAGATGTTTCGAGCTTCGTGAGGAGATTTGTCTGTTCTTGGACAGCAAAGGGAAAGACACAACACAACTCCGAGACGAAATGTTTCTGTGTGAAATGGCTTTTCTGTGTGACATTACGAGTCATCTGAATGCAATGAACTTGCAGCTGCAGGGTCGGGATCATGTCATCTCTGATATGTACAGTACAGTGAAGGCATTTAAAACCAAACTGACTCTGTGGGAGACGCAGATGCGGAAAGAAAATTTGAGCCACTTTCCCAGCTGCCAGACCATGAAAGAGAAGCTCTCTACCAGTGCGTTCCCGAGCGCACAGTTGGCTGATAAAATAGGTATGCTTGCCGCTGACTTTCGACGCCGATTTGCTGACTTTGAAGCACAAAAAAGCAGGTTGGAACTGCTCGGTAACCCATTTGCTGTTGACGTGGAAAGCTCACCACCAAACCTCCAAATGGAGTTGATTGACCTCCAATGCAATGATGCACTGAGGGCAAAATATGCGGCAGTGGGTGCTGCGGAGTTCGCCCGTTTCCTCCCCGACACAATGCCCCAGCTGCGCATCCAGGCTGCTCAAACGTTGTCTATGTTTGGCAGCACATACCTGTGTGAACAACTTTTTTCTTTGATGAACCTGAACAAAACATCACACAGAAGTCGACTTACTGCTGAACACCTCCACTCAATTCTGAGGATTTCCTCAGCTCAGAGCCTTACCCCGAACATTGATGAACTTGTGGAAAAGATGGGACACCACCAAGTATCACCCTCAACCTCAAACAAGTGAACATTACTGTGCAATCACATATTTAGAGTTTTTACTCAGTTCAAGTTTAAAAGTTAAAGTTTAATATTTGTTTTCACTGCATGTTACTTCTCCTTAAACAAAGTGTTGTTTTTGATTAATAGATTTTTGCACTTTATTTTATTGTATTTCAATCCAATTATATTTTAAAAATATTTCAGTTGAGTGGATGATAGAAAATTGCTATTATTGTTTTTTTCTTTGAAGTAAATTTAGCCCACTTTTGCTAAAATAGAAAATATAGGCTACTGATGGTGCCTTGAATACCGGTTTCTTTCATTTAATGTTCATGTTATGGGGATTTTTATATAAAGGAAATTTGTCTTTTGTGTCTGTTGAAAATTAAAGATTACTGACAGAGCCATAAGAAAATATTGCTTTATTTATCTGATCATATTGGAATATATTTGTTAGGTTTTCAGTAGGTTCAATTAGGTTCACTAGACTATATGCATCATTTAAAAATTTTTCAATGAACATTCGAACAGTCCGGCCCTCGGCTTGTAGCTAAATTTTTTATTTGGCCCTCCGTCCATTTGACTTTGACACCCCTGAATTAGGGGAAGTGCTGTTTTCTATCCGCTAACTCTTCTGCTATCTCCGCCGCATTGTTCTCATCACCAATATACTTGTTAGCTTTACTATTATGCACATAGCAACATGGTCTAGGAATAGGCTCCAATTCAACAGCGCACGAATGTTTTTGGTACATTCGTATTTACATAATTAGTTATGGATTAGTACACAGACAGGTGGTAATTTTTTAAAATGTATTTTATTTTACCTTTATTTAACTAGGCAGGTCAGTTAAGAACAAGTTCTTATTTACAATGACGGCCTAGGAAGAGTGGGTTAACTGCCTTGTTCAGAACAACAGATTTTTACCTTGTCAGCTCGGGGATTTGATAGAGCAACTTTTCGGTTACTAGTACACCATGAAATTATTATTTTTTGCTACTGCTCGACTAAAGAAATCTCGGCCAACCAACAGTCTATCGACCAAACAATCGGCCAGTCGATGAAACGGAGTCAGACCTACTTTTTTTTATTTTTACAATAGATCACTTCTGGAGTTGCCTGGAGTGTCCAACTGAAGAACTGCACAGAATACCAAGCCCTCCCTCCCTTTCTCTCCCTCTCTCCTTCTCTCCCTCCCTTCCATCCTCCCTCTATCCACTGTGACAAGGTCAGGTTGACCTTCGTATAGCAGGTCACACTCAATCTCATAAACTAGCTCCAGAACACAGAACACTGGTCCAGCAGGGAGGGAAACAAGCACGCTGCCGGAAGCTATCAAATCCCTCTCGCTCACTGCCTGCCTGACACACACACACACACAGACAGAGAGAGAGACACACAGAGAGACAGCAACACATATACACACACACACACACCCTCTGCATTGTGAGAACAAAATACAGTGAGAAAGAATGAGCTGCAGTTCTGACATTAGCTCTGAAAGGCATGCTCATATCACATCAGCAGAAGCAGCCCTGAGCTGATTGAGTGTGCTCTACATAAGAGCAGGGAAAGAGAGTGAGAGGTGAAATGGAGTAGAGTGAGGGGAGGAATAGAGGACTGGCCTGCCACATAATAAGATCGAAGTCTCCCAGTCTACCAATACCTGGGAGCTGAATCATGAAGACCTATATGCATCCCAAATGGTACCCTATTCCCTATATGGCCCTCTTTTTGACCAGGGCCCATAGGGCAGTATAGTGCAAAAGTATAGTTCACCATAAAGGGAATAGGCTGCCATTTGGGGTGCAACCTCAGTCTCCCAAATGTCACAACTACTTTAAGAAACTGTAATTTACATTACTGAGGAGGGAAAGAGGGGGAGGGGAAGATATAAATAAAGAGAGAGGGAGGGGAGAGAGAGAAGAGTTTTTGCATTGAGATGTGTGATAGCTCTAACCTTGACAGTCATGTGGAGACTAGGTTCCAGTTGCAGATATGAGATCAAGCGTATCGCTGGGTAGTTAAAACAACATAAAGGAGGTTTGGGTTGAGTCCATCTGGAGGGTAGGGCTTCTCCTCAAGTCAGTTCCTCAGGGTAGCCAATCAGATCTCTGCACTCACCTCCCTCATCAGGCAGTGACAGTCATCTGGTGACTGTAGTACAGTGATCTGATTTTCTCTCTCTTTCTGTCGCAATAATGTAGTAATTGAATGTAATGAAAAATAATGAAAATACTGTGGTAGTAATAAAACCAGTTTTATATGGATGTGGGCTATGTTTATCCCCTAGGCTACAGAGACCTTGTATTGGTTCAGGACCCTGTAATGCTCCATGATAACATGATTTGGGTATATCCTAAATTGTACCCTATTCCCATACGGCTCTGGTCAAAAGTAGTGGACTATATAGGGAATAGGGTGGCGTACATGGGACGCATACATGGTATTACAGTATATTTATATTCCAGCTATTTTTCATTATGTAATGGTCTGTGCAATGCTGTTGTGCTCTGAACCACCAGAGAGCAATAACGTTTACACTTACAGCACCAGTCCAAAGTTTGGGCACACCTACTCATTCCAGTTTTTATTAGTTTTTTATATACTATTTTCTACATTGTAGAATAATAGTGAAGACATCAAAACTATGAAATAACACATATGGAATCATGTAGTAACCAAAAAAGTGTTATAACAAATCAAAATATATTTTATATTTGAGATTCTTCAAAGTAGCCATCCTTGATGACAGCTTTGCACACTCTTGGCATTCTCTCAATCAAATATAAAATATATTTTGATTTGTTTAACATTTCTTTGGTTACGACATGATTCCATGTGTTTTTTCATAGTATTGATGCCATTACAATGATTCTACAATGTAGAAAATAGTAAAAATAATAACCCTTGAGTGAGTAGGTGTGTCCAAACATTTTGACTGGTACTGTACATCCCTGTTTTCGATCCCCGTATGTCTTATATGATCAGTAAACATTCTGTTTGTGTCTGCAGACTGTCAGGCTGTGTCATGTCTGTAGAGCTGCTTAGAGACCAAGGTAGCAAGCAGCTCTCACTGTGAACACCTCTGTTATCTCTCTGTCTCTCTCTGTCTCTCTCTGTCTCTGTGTGTCTCTGTGTGTCTCTGTTAGCTCTGTCAGGTTCTACAGCTATGGCTCTGCCACCTGTCTGCTCTGCCAGCCCCATGCTGCCAGGCGACACACACCCACCTCCCGACCCAGGCTGGCCATTCAATCTGTCGTTAGACTTTCCCAGGTGACTGTTCCCATCAGAACTCCTCCCTAAGGTTATTGTGTGGGTGTGTGTATAAAAGAGAAGGACAGGCATGTGTTAGACTATTGGCTTAGCCAGCTCTACATTGAGACTGAGTCTGTCCTACAGCTTCATTGAGAAGTAATTACAGACGAGAAATAATTACATCATGAAATAAACACCTAACATAACAAAGCCATCAGTCACACTGCTCTAGAAGCATACAAACAAACACACACACACACACACACACACACACACACACACACAGTCTTGTACAACTAACCTTGTGTAGACACAAAATTCAGTCCCATTCAAAATCCTATTTTCCCTAACCCATAACCCTAACCCTTACCCTAATCTTAAACCTAACCTTAACCCCAACCCTATCTCCTAACCTAAAACTAACTCTCGCTCCTAAACCTAAACCTAATTCAAACCCTAACACTAATTCTAACCTTAACCCTAAACTCCCTAGAAGTCTCATTTGACCTTGTGGGGACTAAGAAAATGTCCCCAGTTGCTCAAATTTGTGTTTGTCCCCACAATGTGACGTGGTAGAGTTGAACCCATGAGCAGAGAATGAACCAGACCAGGAATCAGCGACTTGGGGAAAACGTAATACCTTTACTTGAATAATGGAGAACGTAATAATATAGAAAACTTAAAACCAAAAACAACAAACACTAAAACTGGAAACTCACATGGGGTAAACATACAGGAAACTGAATTCAAGAACTAACAAAAGGAAACAGAAAAAACACCTCTCTTAAAGGGGAAACAATCATAAACATTTTTTTTATTTCCCCCCCCAGCTTTATTTAACCAGGTAAAAGCCAGTTTAGAACAAGTTCTCATTTACAACCTGGCCAAGATAAAGCAAAGCAGTGCGACACAAACAACAACAGAGTTACACATGGAATAAACAAACGTACAGTCAATAACACAATAGAAAAAAGTCAATATACTGTGTGTGCAGATGGCGTGGGGAGGTAAGGCAATAAATAGGCCATAGTAGCGAAGTAATTACAGTTTAGAAAATTAACACTGGAGTGATAGATGTGCAGATGATGATGATGTGCAAGTAGAAATACTGGTGTGCAAAAGAGCATAAAAGTAAATAAAAACAATATGGGGATGAGGTAGGTAGATTGGATGGGCTATTTACAGATGGGCTGCGTACAGCTGCAGCAATCGGTTAGCTGCTCAGACAGCTGATGTTTAAAGTTAGTGAGGGAGATATAAGTCTCCAACTTCAGTGATTTTTGCAATTCGTTTCAGTCATTGGCAGCAGATAAATGGAAGGAAAGGCGGCCAAAGGAGATGTTGGCTTTGGGGATGACCAGTGAGATATACCTGTTGGAGCGCGTAATAAGACACACGAGTCCAATAAAAGTTTATAGGGTAGTCTCTGCCGCCCTCTGATGCCAGGAGGAACCATGACACACAAGTATAGTTACACACACACACATACACTGTCTGGCTAGCTACATTTCTTCCATGGTTCCTGGTGTCTGTAATGGAATGTCTGTTTGGAGGCGATGAGGTTTGAATCTTTTTAGAATCTGAATATTTTTTAAATTGTTATTTTATTTACCCCTTTTTCATGGTACCCAGTTGGTAGTTAGAGTCTTGTTGCAGGTAGAGAGCTGTGCATCCTCTGAAACCCAACCCTGTGTCAACTGTCAGTTGTGCACAGGTGAGGATGGCGTCAGGCGCAGGATGAAGAACTGAGTAAAACAACGTACTTTACTCAGAAAAATAAATCTGCCAAAATACATTCACGGAGGTAATAACAAACTCTAACACAAAAGACTAACATAAACAAGGAACAATCACTCACAAAACAGAATGGGAACCAGAGGGTTAAATAGGGAAATAATAGTAACTTAATGGGAACTAGGTGTGTACAATCAAGACATAACAAATAGAAAAAGAAACATGGATCAGTGGCAGCTAGAAAGCCGGTGACGACGACCGAACAAGGAGAGGCACCAACTTCGTCAGAAGTTGTGACACCCTGCTTCTTGACATAACGCCCACACCAATGTGTCTGAGGAAACACTGTACACCCGGCCCACCACAGGTGTCGCTAGTGCATGATGGGACATGTACATCCCTGCCAGCCAAACCCTCCCCTTACCCAGATGACACTTGGCCAATTGTGTGCCTCCCCCATGGGTCTCCTGGTCGCGGTCGGCTGTGACAGAGCCCGGACTTCAACCAGGATCTCTAGTAACACTGTGATGCAGTGCCGTAGACCACTGCGCCACTCGGGAGGCCCTGATGAGGTTTGATTCTGACTGGCTGCTTTGGACTTGACCTCTTTTCTCCATCATACATTCATTAACAGCACTGTTTGATTTCTGTCTGAAATGGCTGTTATTTCTAATGTACTTTTCTCTATCATTCCCTCTGCAGTTTTACACTGAGACTTAACAGAATAACAAACATATCTCTACTGTTGTTTTACTGTTGTTCTGATGTTGTTGTGTTTGATATTATGACAAAGGACATCCAGCTGGGGTGGGAACAATAGAGTTGTTTTCCAGGCCAAGAGTGTGTAAAGCTGTCATCAAGGCAAAGGCTGGCTACTTTGAAGAATCAAAAATATATTTTGATTTAACACTTTTTTTTAACTTACTACGTGATTCCATACATGTTATTTCATAGTTTTGATGTCTTCACTATTATTCTTCAATGTAGAAAATAGTAAAAAATAAAGATAAACCCTTGAATGAGTAGGTGTGTCCAAACATTTGACTGGTACTGTATATCAAAATTAATCTGAGTTGAGTTTTAATGTGAGTTGAGTTTTAATGTGAGTTGAGTTTTAATGTGAGTTGAGTTTTAATGTGAGTTGAGTTTTAATGTGAGTTGTGTTTTAATGTGAGTTGTGGTTCAGAGATTCTGAAGGATAGTTCTCATCTAGATCAGAGGTAGTCAACTATTACCCTTCGGGGTCTGGAGTTTTCTGTTCTACCTGGTCATTAATTACACATTACATTGTCCCAGGTCTAATTCAGTCTCTGATAAGAGGGGAAGAATTAATAAAATGCAGTGGAACTGGCTTCAAGGTCCAGAGCTGAGTTTGAGGGATCTACTTTAGATCATAATCCTGAGATTATGACTTTCAGCTGCTATAAGTGTGTGTGAGGTTTTATCTGGAGTACATGATGTACTGGTCCTCCTCTCAGCCTTGTGACACCTCTCTCTCTATTTCTCTCTCTCTCTTTCTCTCTCTCTGCATTGCAGTGCGCTGCTCTCTCTCTCATCGCTGTTTAGGGCTGTAGAGGCAATTCTCTCCTCTCCTCCCTTTCTCTCTCTCTCTCTGTTCTCTCTATACAGATGTAGGATCTTAATCTGAGCCAGTTTGCTACAGAAGGAAATGTGAATTCTTATGTGGATTGTAGTTAATGGAGAGTTATGTAGGGGTTGATACATTTTACGTGAGGGAAAATCAAGTCTCAAAACTTCAGAAGCAATTTTAAATCTCACGTTCTAAAAGTTCTACATTTCCTGCATTGCAGCAAAGTTCTCCTGCAACAGGGTGATCAAATGAAGATCCTACATTTGTACACCACTTTACAGTAGGGATCCCTTCAACTCTCTCTCCTCCAGCTATCCCTCTCCATATGCCTCCAGTCTGTTCTGTATAGCAGTATAATGGAACAGAACGGGGAAGTGAATCTGCAGGTTAATGAGGTTAATGACTCTGACAACTCTTATCCTGACTGGAGCTGTTCAATTAGCAGAGATGATTAGACAGGCTTGGGTGACCTCAACTGCTTTTCTGTTTTGTTCTGCTGTGAGAGAGAGACAGGAGAACTCCTGTCCCACTGCACCATGCAATCCCCAGCCAAGGTGAGGTGTGCACAGATGAATGCTGCAGTGCAGCGCTGCTCCAAGGTGACTGGAGCACTGAAGCATTCATCTATGTGTCAGAGGATAGATATACAGTGAATAGATATCCCAGATAAATATACTGCCGCTAGATATCCCAACTGTTGTAGGGTTGGTTGTGATAATGATTGATTGTGACTCTCTTTTTAAACCTTTCTTTCATTGTGGAACAACTGTGTGTGTGTGTGTGTGTGTGTGAGCACCAGATGGCTCCAGGCGTATCTTTAATAAGACAGACAGACGATCTGACAGGAAACAGAGGTGAAGCATCTGTACTTATTCCTCACCTTCAGACAAACACACACACACATTGTACCGTGAGTCCTGGCAACTCCCAATCATGGAGTTGTTTAATTCTTAAGAGTCTATTGACGCACCTTTGCGTCATTCTAAGTAACATAATAAAAAAATTCCCATCAAAATCTGTCACATTAAACTAGAGATATCAGTTTTTTTTGCATGGACTGAGTCTCAATCTGCCATGTCCACCTATGTCAGTCTTCCACATCTGTGGTGGAAGGTGGCCGAGCTACAGGGGTGTTTGTCAAATTTTCTCACGAAAACGCCTATAGCGTCACGGGACTCACCTGAATGTAACCCATACAAACGAATGGAAGTATGGAGGTGGTTTTGGCCTACAAAAATAAGGGGTTAAATATGTGTAAAAATAACATGTTCCTGAGCTTTCTTAAATCTCCTAGATATAGGACAGACACTTCAAAACCTTACTCCTTAAGATATATTTTTTGACTGACTTGTTTTTGCCTTTAATGAATGTGTTATTCAATGGGTTTCTATGGGCTATAGTAGTAAACTCTTAATTCAATATTTTATCAAATATATTTTCATATGTTTTGGATTCATAAAGTGTTCCTAAAATTAAAATCAAATAGCTAAATGATCCATGGTATGAAAATGTTAAAACAATTCCATATGTTTTCTGAACATACAGCATCTCCCATGATGTCTGTCTGCATGTTGAGATGCTGTATCATAGAATATTAGAAGACATGCATAGAAAAACCTATGTGGTGTGTGTGTGTGTGTGTGTGTGTGTGTGTGTACCTACAGTATGTGGTGTGTGTGTGTGTGTGTGTGTGTGTGAGTGTGTGTGTACCTACTGTATGTGGTGTGGTTTTGAGCTCAGCAGGCCTGTGTGTGGACTGGCAATGCTCGCTACTCAACCTGTTTGACAATCTGAGTATTCACTGGAAAAGAGATACTCACAGGAGTAGAGAGTGGCAGGAAGATAGTAGGGCAGGGGTTGTGTGGAGAGGAGAGAAGAGGAGAGGAATGGATGGAGCGAACAGGAGAGCAATGGAAAGGAAAGGAAAGGAGAGGAATGGAAAGGAGAGGAATGGAAAGGAAAGAAGAGGAATGGAAAGGAAAGGAAAGGGGGGAATGGAAAGGAAAGGAGAGGAATGGAATGGAAAGGAAAGGGGGGGAATGGAAAGGAGAGGAATGGAAAGGAAAGGAGAGGAATGGAAAGGAAAGGAGAGGAATGGAATGGAAAGGAGAGGAATGGAAAGGAAAGGAGAGGAATGGAAAGGAAAGGAGAGGAATGGAAAGGAAAGGAGAGGAATGGAAAGGAGAGGAGAGGAATGGAAAGGAAAGGAAAGGAGAGGAATGGAAAGGAGAGGAATGGAAAGGAAAGGAGAGGAATGGAAAGGGGAGGAATGGAAAGGAAAGGAGAGGAATGGAGAGGAATGGAAAGGGGGGGAATGGAAAGGAGAGGAATGGAAAGGAAAGGAGAGGAATGGAAAGGAAAGGAGAGGAATGGAATGGAAAGGAAAGGAGAGGAATGGAATGGAATGGAAAGGAGAGGAATGGAAAGGAAAGGAGAGGAATGGAAAGGAAAGGAGAGGAATGGAAAGGAGAGGAGAGGAATGGAAAGGAAAGGAAAGGAGAGGAATGGAAAGGAGAGGAATGGAAAGGAAAGGAGAGGAATGGAAAGGGGAGGAATGGAAAGGAAAGGAGAGGAATGGAGAGGAATGGAAAGGAGAGGAAAGGAAAGGAGAGGAAAGGAAAGGAGAGGAGAGGAATGGAAAGGAGAGGAATGGAAAGGAGAGGAATGGAAAGGAGAGGAATGGAAAGGAGAGGAATGGAAAGGAGAGGAATGGAAAGGAGAGGAAAGGAAAGGAGAGGAATGGAAAGGAAAGGAGAGGAGAGGAATGGAAAGGAGAGGAATGGAAAGGAAAGGAGAGGAATGGAAAGGAGAGGAATGGAAAGGAAAGGAGAGGAATGGAAAGGAAAGGAGAGGAATGGAAAGGAAAGGAGAGGAGAGGAATGGAAAGGAGAGGAGAGGAATGGAATGAAAAGGAGAGGAATGGAAAGGAAAGGGGACGAATGGAAAGGAAAGGAGAGGAATGGAAAGGAAAGGAAGGGGGAGGAATGGAATGGAAAGGGGAGGAATGGAATGGAAAGGGGAGGAATGGAAAGGGGAGGAATGGAAAGGGGAGGAATGGAAAGGGGAGGAATGGAAAGGAGAGGAATGGAAAGGAAAGGAAAGGGGAGGAATGGAAAGGAGAGGAATGGAATGGAAAGGAAAGGGGAGGAATGGAATGGAAAGGAAAGGGGAGGAATGGAAAGGAAAGGGGGGGAATGGAAAGGAAAGGAGAGGAATGGAAAGGAAAGGAAAGGAAAGGGGATGAATGGAAAGGAAAGGAATGGAATGGAATGGAAAGGAATGGAATGGAATGGAAAGGAGAGGAATGGAATGGAAAGGAGAGGAATGGAAAGGAAAGGAGTGGAATGGAAGGGAAAGGGGAGGAATGGAAAGGAAAGGAGAGGAATGGAAAGGAATGGAAAGGAAAGGGGACGAATGGAAAGGAGAGGAAAGGAGAGGAATGGAAAGGAAAGGAGAGGAATGGAAAGGAAAGGAAAGGAGAGGAAAGGAAAGGAAAGGAGAGGAAAGGAAAGGAGAGGAGAGGAAAGGAAAGGAAAGGAAAGGAAAGGAGAGGAGAGGAATGGAAAGGAAAGGATAGGAATGGAAAGGAAAGGAGAGGAAGGGAGAGAAATGGAAAGGAAAGGAAAGGAGAGGAATGGAAAGGGGACGAATGGAAAGGAAAGGGGACGAATGGAAAGGAAAGGGGACGAATGGAAAGGAAAGGAGAGGAATGGAAAGGAAAGGAAAGGAGAGGAATGGAAAGGAAAGGGGTGGAATGGAAAGGAAATGGGAGGAATGGAGAGGAAAGGAGAGGAATGGAAAGGAAAGGAGAGGAATGGAAAGGAAAGGAGAGGAATGGAAAGGAAAGGGGTGGAATGGAAAGGGGAGGAATGGAAAGGAGAGGAAAGGAGAGGAGAGGAATGGAAAGGAAAGGGGAGGAATGGAATGGAAAGGAGAGGAATGGAAAGGAATGGAAAGGAAAGGAGAGGAATGGAAAGGAAAGGAGAGGAATGGAAAGGAAAGGGGAGGACTGGAAAGGAGAGGAATGGAAAGGAAAGGAGAGGAATGGAAAGGAGAGGAGAGGAGAGGAATGGAATGGAGAGGAATGGAAAGGAAAGGAGAGGAAGGGAGAGGAAAGGAAAGGAAAGGGGAGGAATGGAAAGGAAAGGAAAGGGGAGGAATGGAAAGGAAAGGAGAGGAATGGAAAGGAAAGGAGAGGAATGGAAAGGAAAGGGGAGGAATGGAAAGGAAAGGGGAGGAATGGAAAGGAAAGGGGAGGAATGGAAAGGAAAGGGGAGGAATGGAAAGGAGAGGAATGGAAAGGAAAGGGGAGGAATGGAAAGGAAAGGGGAGGAATGGAAAGGAAAGGGGAGGAATGGAAAGGAAAGGGGTGGAATGGAAAGGAAATGGGAGGAATGGAGAGGAAAGGAGAGGAATGGAAAGGAAAGGAGAGGAATGGAAAGGAAAGGGGAGGAATGGAATGGAAAGGAGAGGAAAGGAGAGGAGAGGAATGGAAAGGAAAGGGGAGGAATGGAATGGAAAGGAGAGGAATGGAAAGGAAAGGAGAGGAATGGAAAGGAAAGGGGTGGAATGGAAAGGAAAGGGGAGGAATGGAATGGAAAGGAGAGGAAAGGAGAGGAGAGGAATGGAAAGGAAAGGGGAGGAATGGAATGGAAAGGAGAGGAATGGAAAGGAAAGGAGAGGAATGGAAAGGAAAGGAGAGGAATGGAAAGGAAAGGAGAGGAATGGAAAGGAAAGGGGAGGAATGGAAAGGAGAGGAATGGAAAGGAAAGGAGAGGAGAGGAATGGAAAGGAGAGGAGAGGAGAGGAATGGAATGGAGAGGAATGGAAAGGAAAGGAGAGGAAGGGAGAGGAAAGGAAAGGGGAGGAATGGAAAGGAAAGGAGAGGAATGGAAAGGAAAGGAGAGGAATGGAAAGGAAAGGGGAGGAATGGAAAGGAAAGGGGAGGAATGGAAAGGAAAGGAGAGGAATGGAAAGGAAAGGGGAGGAATGGAAAGGAAAGGGGAGGAATGGAAAGGAAAGGGGAGGAATGGAAAGGAAAGGGGAGGAATGGAAAGGAGAGGGGTGGAAAGGAAAGGGGAGGAATGGAAAGGAAAGGGGAGGAATGGAAAGGAAAGGGGAGGAATGGAAAGGAAAGGAGAGGAATGGAAAGGAAAGGAGAGGAATGGAAAGGAAAGGAGAGGAATGGAAAGGAAAGGAAAGGCGAGGAATGGAAAGGAAAGGGGAGGAATGGAAAGGAGAGGAATGGAAAGGAAAGGAAAGGGGAGGAATGGAATGGAGAGGAAAGGAGTGGAATGGAAAGGAAAGGGGAGGAATGGAAAGGAAAGGGGAGGAATGGAAAGGAAAGGGGAGGAATGGAAAGGATAGGAATGGAAAGGAGAGGAATGGAAAGGAAAGGAGAGGAATGGAAAGGAAAGGGGAGGAATGGAAAGGAAAGGGGAGGAATGGAAAGGAAAGGAAAGGGGATGAATGGAAAGGAAATGAATGGAAAGGAGAGGAATGGAAAGGAAAGGAGAGGAATGGAAAGGAAAGGGGAGGAATGGAAAGGAAAGGGGAGGAATGGAAAGGAAAGGGGAGGAATGGAAAGGAAAGGGGAGGAATGGAAAGGAAAGGAGAGGAATGGAAAAGGAAAGGAGAGGAATGGAAAGGAAAGGAAAGGCGAGGAATGGAAAGGAAAGGGGAGGAATGGAAAGGAGAGGAATGGAAAGGAAAGGAAAGGGGAGGAATGGAAAGGAGAGGAAAGGAGAGGAATGGAAAGGAAAGGGGAGGAATGGAAAGGAAAGGGGAGGAATGGAAAGGAAAGGGGAGGAATGGAAAGGAAAGGGGAGGAATGGAAAGGAAAGGGGAGGAATGGAAAGGAAAGGGGAGGAATGGAAAGGAAAGGGGAGGAATGGAAAGGAAAGGAGAGGAATGGAAGGAAAGGAAAGGGGATGAATGGAAAGGAAAGGAATGGAAAGGAGAGGAATGGAAAGGAAAGGAGTGGAATGGAAAGGAAAGGAAAGGGGAGGAATGGAAAGGAAAGGAGAGGAATGGAAAGGAATGGAAAGGAAAGGGGACGAATGGAAAGGAGAGGAAAGGGGACGAATGGAAAGGAGAGGAAAGGAGAGGAATGGAAAGGAAAGGAGAGGAATGGAAAGGAAAGGAGAGGAAAGGAAAGGAGAGGAATGGAAAGGAAAGGAGAGGAATGGAAAGGAAAGGAGAGGAAGGGAGAGAAATGGAAAGGAAAGGGGAGGAATGGAAAGGAAAGGAAAGGGGAGGAATGGAAAGGAAAGGAGAGGAATGGAAAGGGGACGAATGGAAAGGAAAGGGGACGAATGGAAAGGAAAGGGGACGAATGGAAAGGAAAGGAAAGGAGAGGAATGGAAAGGAAAGGGGTGGAATGGAAAGGAAATGGGAGGAATGGAAAGGAGAGGAAAGGAGAGGAATGGAAAGGAGAGGAATGGAAAGGAAAGGAAAGGAGAGGAATGGAAAGGAAAGGAGAGGAATGGAAAGGAAAGGGGTGGAATGGAAAGGAAAGGGGAGGAATGGAATGGAGAGGAGAGGAATGGAAAGGGGAGGAATGGAAAGGAAAGGAGAGGAATGGAAAGGAGAGGAGAGGAATGGAAAGGAAAGGAGAGGAATGGAAAGGAAAGGAAAGGCGAGGAATGGAAAGGAAAGGGGAGGAATGGAAAGGAGAGGAATGGAAAGGAAAGGAAAGGGGAGGAATGGAAAGGAGAGGAAAGGAGTGGAATGGAAAGGAAAGGGGAGGAATGGAAAGGAAAGGGGAGGAATGGAAAGGAAAGGGGAGGAATGGAAAGGATAGGAATGGAAAGGAGAGGAATGGAAAGGAAAGGAGAGGAATGGAAAGGAAAGGGGAGGAATGGAAAGGAAAGGGGAGGAATGGAAAGGAAAGGAAAGGGGATGAATGGAAAGGAAATGAATGGAAAGGAGAGGAATGGAAAGGAAAGGAGAGGAATGGAAAGGAAAGGGAGGAATGGAAAGGAAAGGGGAGGAATGGAAAGGAAAGGGGAGGAATGGAAAGGAAAGGGGAGGAATGGAAAGGAAAGGGGAGGAATGGAAAGGAAAGGAGAGGAATGGAAAAGGAAAGGAGAGGAATGGAAAGGAAAGGAAAGGCGAGGAATGGAAAGGAAAGGGGAGGAATGGAAAGGAGAGGAATGGAAAGGAAAGGAAAGGGGAGGAATGGAAAGGAGAGGAAAGGAGAGGAATGGAAAGGAAAGGGGAGGAATGGAAAGGAAAGGGGAGGAATGGAAAGGAAAGGGGAGGAATGGAAAGGAAAGGGGAGGAATGGAAAGGAAAGGGGAGGAATGGAAAGGAAAGGAGAGGAATGGAAAGGAAAGGAAAGGGGATGAATGGAAAGGAAAGGAATGGAAAGGAGAGGAATGGAAAGGAAAGGAGTGGAATGGAAAGGAAAGGTAAGGGGAGGAATGGAAAGGAAAGGAGAGGAATGGAAAGGAATGGAAAGGAAAGGGGACGAATGGAAAGGAGAGGAAAGGAGAGGAATGGAAAGGAGAGGAATGGAAAGGAAAGGAGAGGAAAGGAAAGGAGAGGAATGGAAAGGAAAGGAGAGGAATGGAAAGGAAAGGAGAGGAAGGGAGAGAAATGGAAAGGAAAGGGGAGGAATGGAAAGGAAAGGAAAGGGGAGGAATGGAAAGGAAAGGAGAGGAATGGAAAGGGGACGAATGGAAAGGAAAGGGGACGAATGGAAAGGAAAGGGGACGAATGGAAAGGAAAGGAAAGGAGAGGAATGGAAAGGAAAGGGGTGGAATGGAAAGGAAATGGGAGGAATGGAAAGGAGAGGAAAGGAGAGGAATGGAAAGGAGAGGAATGGAAAGGAAAGGAAAGGAGAGGAATGGAAAGGAAAGGAGAGGAATGGAAAGGAAAGGAGAGGAATGGAAAGGAAAGGGGTGGAATGGAAAGGAAAGGGGAGGAATGGAATGGAAAGGAGAGGAATGGAAAGGAGAGGAGAGGAATGGAAAGGGGAGGAATGGAAAGGAAAGGAGAGGAATGGAAAGGAGAGGAGAGGAATGGAAAGGAGAGGAGAGGAATGGAAAGGAAAGGGGAGGAATGGAAAGGAAAGGAGTGGAATGGAAAGGAAAGGAGAGGAATGGAAAGGAAAGGGGAGGAATGGAAAGGAGAGGAAAGGAAAGGAGAGGAATGGAAAGGAGAGGAGAGGAGAGGAATGGAATGGAGAGGAATGGAAAGGAAAGGAGAGGAAGGGAGAGGAATGGAAAGGAAAGGAAAGGGGAGGAATGGAAAGGAAAGGAGAGGAATGGAAAGGAAAGGGGAGGAATGGAAAGGAAAGGGGAGGAATGGAAAGGAAAGGGGAGGAATGGAAAGGAAAGGGGAGGAATGGAAAGGAGAGGAATGGAAAGGAAAGGGGAGGAATGGAAAGGAGAGGAAAGGAGAGGAATGGAAAGGAAAGGGGAGGAATGGAATGGAATGGAAAGGAAATGAGAGGAATGGAATGGAATGGAAAGGAAAGGAAAGGAGAGGAATGGAAAGGAGAGGAATGGAATGGAAAAGGAAGAAGAATGGAGAGGAAAGGAACTGAGCTGAGAAGCCTTCAGATGGGGAAGCAGACCTGTGTCTCTGTCTCTCACAGTGAGCTGTGAATGTGAAGTGATTTGGTGGGTTAGGGAGGTAGAACACAGTGTCTCTGGGAGCTCTCTGTACTCACCTTAGGATCCACCCCCAGGGTGTGATTAATTGGTGGACAAAATACTAAGTGGTTTCTTACTCTCGCCTCTACTGAAGCAGGCCAGGACCACTGGCTTTGATGTGCTTTTACCCAACACACACACACACACACACACACACACACACACACACACACACACACACACACACACACACACACACACACACACACACACACACACACACACACACAGCATGGCTGCCAGCCTATGGGCGTTAGTATGAGGCTGTCCAGAGATGAAAGAGACCTGCTATCTGTTGATTGGCTGTTCAGCTTAACAGGCCCTGCCACGGACCAGAAGGCTGGAAGAGGCCACTTCATATAAAGTATGTCATTAGCATGTTACATGTCTGTTAACCTGTTTTTGTCTGTGCAGTGAGGCAGCAAGATCAGTGGGGCTCGACACTTGCAGCTTTGTGAGGTTTAATGAGGTTTCACCAGAGAGGAACTGTCCATAGTGCTGAAATACTGACCGGCAGCTAGTGTCTGTCTGTATGGAGTCAGATGCACTTTCACTTTTCTTCATCTAAATGGCCTTCATTCCCTAATTAGTTAGTTTCTTTAATTAAAGATTAAAATTGCACCACTGATTTTGTTTTTTTATATTTCTTTTTTTTACAAAGAACAGCTCCACACTCAGGTCGGCACGACCTACCCCAGTCCCACCCTCACATTCCATCCCGGGAAAACAATTATGAATAATAATACAAGTAAATACATAAAATAAAATACTATTAATATAAGGTGCATAGGCCTACATGTGTCATGGTTTGAAAACAATGAATGTTAACATATTATAAATGAGACAGTGAATATATATATACAACATATACAGTGCATTCCGGAAGTATTCAGACCCCTTGATCCCACATTACTCTTTTTATAGCGCTTTCACTCCAATCCTCGGTAAGTTCTGTTTTCAATTCAATTTCCCACTTCTCCCTGTGTTGGAGGCGCACATAAGAGACGACTAAAAGTATGAGATTAACCCCTTCCGGCTTGGTAGAATTTTAAGCAGTTTGTCCCAATTTAGTGTAATACTTTTGACAAGGACCTATGTTGATCTGCAGTGCTGTCCCTTTTCAGAGACTGCATGGCCTGGTCATGGCACATCCTCAAGGCTCCTCTAGAGCTCCGTTAGACTTCCTTTCTCCTCTTCTGGCTTTGTCGGGTGTATTGGTGTTGATACAATACAGTCTTCTTTACAGGATTTATGCTTACCTTGATAATCTTCTCGTGCACCTTGGACAATGATATAACATTCCATTTATTCCACTATTTTATACAATTTATTCCATTTCCTTTCAGACAGTAAATGTCATGGCACTTGTGCTTCTACAGGTAATGTTAGCAGTGAGCATTAAGATAAATGAAGCTGGGTGGTTCTTCTGGGATTTAATACATTTCATGTTCCCCCTGATTTATTATGTGGAGAGAATGTGATGAAAACTACTGCTGTTCTTCCTGTCCCTCTCTCCATCTCACCTCCCACCCCCTCTAGCACTCTTTTTCTCACTTTCTCCTCCCTGGTAATTAGACTCCCTCTTTCCTCCCTCTCTCCCCTCTCATTTCTCTCTTTTCTTTCCTTCTCTCCTCCCCCTTTCCTCCCTCTCTCCCCTCTCATTTCTCTCTTCTCTTTCCTTCTCTCCTCCCCCTTTCCTCCCTCTCTCCCCTCTCATTTCTCTCTTCTCTTTCCTTCTCTCCTCCCCCTTTCCTCCCTCTCTCCCCCTCTCATTTCTCTCTTCTCTTTCCTTCTCTCCTCCCCCTTTCCTCCCTCTCTCCCCTCTCATTTCTCTCTTCTCTTTCCTTCTCTCCTCCCTCTTTCCTCCCTCTCCCCTCTCATTTCTCTCTTCTTTCCTTCTCTCCTCCCCCTTTCCTCCCTCTCTCCCCTCTCATTTCTCTCTTTTCTTTCCTTCTCTCCTCCCCCTTTCCTCCCTCTCTCCCCTCTCATTTCTCTATTTTCCCTCTCTCCTCCTTCTCTTTTCTCTGTAGGTTGATTTGTTGGTACTCAGGACATCTCTCCTCTCTGCCTCAGAGACAACCTTCCTGTTCTGTTCCTGTTCAATAAATCACACAGGTCTTTCTAGCCCTCACAAAGGATCTACTGATTTGATATAATGACCTGTTTGATAAAATAAATTGGTGCAACTGAATCAGCTGGAGGAGAGGTGGATGGGGAGGACAGGTGGACGAGAATTTCATGTGTGTGTGCGTTGTAGCAAAGGAGGTGGAAACTCCCATACATGGACGGACATCTGTTTTCTCATGATGAACAGGGGCGGGCCAGGTGTTCATGATGCTGGGTCATGGGTCAGGGAGCAGAGTAATGTGATGCCCTATTGACTGGAAATAGATCTGCCATAGATCACACCTGACTGAGCGGTGGAGTTGATCATTCTGGACCATCTATATGTCCACGTGATAGCATGGAGGAGAGTATACTGTATCTGTGTAGACTGGATCACGTGTTCTACAGAGAGTTGTCCTTTTGTGTTGTTCCTGTGTTTGTTTACCCCGGTGTGATCATCATCACATGCTGTATGTTCATCTGTAATCCAGTCACACAACCTCGCTGGGCTCTGCTGTTTCCCAGTGCTGGGCTCTGCTGTTTCCCAGTGCTGGGCTCTGCTGTTTCCCAGTGCTGGGCTCTGCTGTTTCCCAGTGCTGGGCTCTGCTGTTTCCCAGTGCTGGGCTCTGCTGTTTCCCAGTGCTGGGTTTATGCACAAAGCTCTGTTTTCATCAACATTCCACTACCGTCCCCACACTCCGGTCCAGTGCACATTGTTGCTCCAGCCCTGCACAAACCCGTCTGATTCCACCACTCAACTCATAATCTAGCCCTTTGATCATGCATGCTTGTGCAGGGTTGGAACAAAACTGTGTTGAGACACTCTCAACTCCAACAGAGTTGCAGTCTAAGCCAAGAGGACCATGTTTCTGGATGATGTAGCGATGATCAGCAAGGAGGCGAGAGAAGGTTTGGCTGCAGCAGGCAGGAAGCAGGAGGTGGGTTGTGGCTTGTCTTAAAGGGGAAACCAGTGTGTAACTGGGCTCTCAGATATGTGCTCTGTTCACAGTAGCATCATGGCCTAGTTTACACACATTCATCAAAGCTGCTGTTTAAAAGACTGTTTCCTTTCTGGTGTTACATGGCTAGTACACTGGGACTAAACCTTTTATAGGTGTTTTGGTGTGTGTATGACGTTGACCGTCCTGCTGATTAGAGTATAGATCATGACAGCTACAAAAGGGGGTTTAATTTGTGGGTTTTGCCTTGTGCATTTACTCACACAAGGCTGTTCTGCCAGTTATGCAAATGAGTGAATTAATTTACATTATGTTGGAATGAGGAAGTGGTTCTAGTCCTCAGAGCATCAGAGCAGCTGTGGTGTCCCACTATTCACACTACTACACAGCTTGGACTGGGCTGAGTGGGAGCCTGACCTTTGTAGTTTTGTCAGGTCTCGAGGAGGGAGAGAAGAGCCCTGGGTTTACTCCCTCAGATTACTGGAGTGGCTGTGTTAGATCACACTCCTGCAGAGTAGATTACTGTACGTGTCAGAGAGACAGAGAGCAGCTTAAGTAGTTTACACACTATCAGGCTGACCTGATCCGTTCTGGTCTAGTCCTGAGGTGTGTCCAAAATGACACCCTATTCCCTATGTAGTGCAGTATAAAAGGAATAGGGTGCCATTTGGGATACAACCCTGGTCTTGTCCTGTTATGCTGTTCTGTTATCACTGTGACTTGGTGTAGGCACACAGGGTGCAGACACAATCATCGACCAATCTGTGAGGCTGATCTTTGAGCGATTGGTCTAATTCTTTTCCAGACGGTTTGCTGCTGCATGGCTGCTGTGCTCATTCTCTGCTGCAAAGAACTGAAAGTCCACCAGCTTTTCTTTTTATTTAGGATGACATGGAAACCGAAACGACACACTAGCATGTGCTGTCTGTGTACTCTGATGTAGGATACAGCAGTTTAGCCCGGGCCTTCACTATGGATGCCTCTTAGTATGGAGCAGCTGTGTATTTTTGAACATGTTTTGGCATATATATATATTATTCATCTTGATGTAATCCTCTTTCTCCTGTTCTCTTTTCATTCTCACCAACATCTGAAAATAGGAAATCACTTCTAATATTTTTTTTTGCCTGATTTACTGTCCATTGTTTAGACTGGAAACTTACTGAAGATTACATCACTAGTCCAACCTACTGCTGTCACCATGGTGACCAAGAATCTCTCTCTCTCCCCCATTCTCTGGTTCGTCATCCTGTCAAGATGCAGTCAGGAGAAAGGAACTAATCACTGATCAGGATGTTAAGTGTAACAGAGATGAATGGTCAGGAGGTTAACACACAGAAAGAGAGGGGAGAAGGAGAGGGGGAGAGGTTGTAGTGAGAAGAAGTGAGCGGTACTGTAGAGTTAAATTGAAATGGGTATAATTTCTGTTACTGTATTAAGACTGAGCCTATATCTATATGTAGCCTGTTACTTCTAGTAATCCTTAAAACTGTTTCTTAGATGGTGGAGGAGGTACATTGTTATTATCAGGATAAAGGTAAAACCCAGATGCAGACCGTGTTGAAGTAACAATATTTATTACAGCAACAGGAGCAAAGTTACAGGACAGTAATCCAGAGGGGGGCAAAGTTATAGGACGGTAATCCAGAGGGGGCAAAGTTACAGGACAGTAATCCAGAGGGGGGCAAAGTTACAGGACGGTAATCCAGAGGGGGGCAAAGTTACAGGACGGTAATCCAGAAGGGGGCAAAGTTACAGGACGGTAATCCAGAGGGGGGAAAAATTACAGGACGGTAATCCAGAGGGGGGAAAATTACAGGACGGTAATCCAGAGGGGGCAAAGTTACAGGACGGTAATCCAGAGGGGGCAAAGTTACAGGACGGTAATCCAGAGGGGGCAAAGTTACAGGACGGTAATCCAGAGGGGGGAAAAATTACAGGACGGTAATCCAGAGGGGGGCAAAGTTACAGGACGGTAATCCAGAGGGGGGCAAAGTTACAGGACGGTAATCCAGAGGGGGGCAAAGTTACAGGACGGTAATCCAGAAGGGGGCAAAATTACAGGACGGTAATCCGGAGGGGGGCAAAGGTACAGGACGGCAGGCTCAGGGGCAGGGGCAGGGTCAGGGTCAGGGGCAGGGTCAGGGGCAGGGTCAGGGTCAGGGGCAGGGTCAGGCTCAGGGTCAGGCTCAGGGTCCTGGTAAGGGGCAGGGGCAGGGTCAGGGGCAGGCAGGGTCAGGGGCAGACAGGGTCAGGGGCAGACAGGGGCAGGCAGGCTCAGGGGCAGGCTCAGGCAGGCTCAGGGTCAGGGGCACGCAGGGTCAGGGTCAGGGGCACGCAGGGTCAGGGTCAGGGGCACGCAGGGTCAGGGACAGGCAGGCTCAGTGTCAGGGGCAGGCAGGCTCAGGGTCAGAGACAGGCAGGCTCAGGGTCAGAGACAGGCAGGCTCAGGGTCAGAGACAGGCAGGCAGGCTCAGGGGCAGGCTCAGGGGCAGGCAGGCTCAGGGGCAGGCAGGCTCAGGGTCAGAGGCAGGCAGGCTCAGTGTCAGGGGCAGGCAGGCTCAGTGTCAGGGGCAGGCAGGCTCAGTGTCAGGGGCAGGCAGGCTCAGTGTCAGGGGCAGGCAGGCTCAGTGTCAGGGGCAGGCAGGCTCAGTGTCAGGGGCAGGCAGGCTCAGTGTCAGGGGCAGGCAGGCTCAGGGTCAGGGGCAGGCAGGCTCAGGGGCAGGCAGGCAGGCTCAGGGGCAGGGGCAGGCAGGCTCAGGGTCAGAGGCAGGCAGGCTCAGGGTCAGAGGCAGGCAGGCTCAGGGGCAGGCAGGCTCAGGGGCAGGGGCAGGCAGGCTCAGGGTCAGAGGCAGGCAGGCTCAGGGGCAGGCAGGCTCAGGGTCAGGGCCAGGCAGGCTCAGGGGCACACAGGGTCAGGGGCTCACAGGGCCAGGGGCAGGCAGGCTCAGGGGCAGGCAGGCTCAGGGGAAGGCTCAAGGTCAGGGGCAGGCAGGCTCAGGGTCAGGGCCAGGCAGGCTCAGGGGCACGCAAGGTCAGAGGCAGGCAGGGTCAGGGTCAGGGGCAGGCAGGCTCAGGGTCAGGCAGGCTCAGGGTCAGGAGCAGGCAGGCTCAGGGTCAGGCAGGCTCAGGGTCAGGGGCAGGCAGGCTCAGGGGCATGCAGGGTCAGGGGCAGGGGCAGGCAGGCTCAGGGTCAGAGGCAGGCAGGCTCAGGGACAGGCAGGCTCCGGGGCAGGCAGGCTCCGGGGCAGGCAGGCTCCGGGGCAGGCAGGCTCCGGGGCAGGCAGGCTCAGGGTCAGGCAGGCTCAGGGTCAGGCAGAGTGGTCAGGGTCAGGGGCAGGCAGGCTCAGGGTCAGGCAGAGTGGTCAGGGTCAGGGGCAGGCAGGCTCAGGGGCAGGCAGAGTGGTCAGGCGGACCTGCTCAGGACAGGCAAGGGTCAAAACCAGCAGGGTGAGAAAAGAGAGACTGGGAAAAAGCAGGAGCTGATACAAAAAATGCTGGTAGACTTGACAAACAAGACAAACTGGAAACAGACAAACAGAGAACACCGGTATAAATACATAGGGGATAATGGGGAAGATGGGTGACACCTGGTGGGGGGAGGAGACAATCACAAAGACAGGTGAAACAGATCAGGGTGTGACAGCTATATGTAACCCGACTGCATGTTTCCAATATACATTCTGCTCATTCTTAATGCAGCTACTCACACAGAGACATCTGGCGCCTGGGTGATTGTGGGAGCTAATCAAGAATCTGATTTGAAGATAGGTTTCTAAATTCAGAAAGAGATTGTAAATGAAAGTGTTATTCTGCTAATAGAAACAATGACACTCTTGTACATACTAAACATTTCAAGTTAAAAAGTAGTTATTCTGTTTTTCATCCAACCAGGAGATCATGATTGATTGAAGATACACCACCACACTGTAAAAACTGACTTTGGAATGCACAAGTTGTTCTTTTCATCTTCAAGGTTTTGTTGATGATTAGACTCCTTGTGTCCTTGTTTTCTCCTCTCTGCTCTCTCCTTTCTGCTGTCCTCTCACTGGCTTCAAGGAGTGCCCCAAATCCTTTTTTGAGGTCCCAAATGGCACCCACAGGGCTCTGGTCAAAAGTTGTGCACTATATAGAGAATAGGGTGCTATTTTGGATACCCCCCTGGAGTTTAGAATGCGGATATTCTTCTGTACTGCTGTACAGGACATTGTGTTTGCTCTCGTTGCCTCTGGCATACCTCAGGCTTACATAATGTGCCTATATTTCTGAATCTGCTGAGTCTTTGATAACCCTCAAGTTCTTCTTACGTATGGTTTAAACAAACTCAAGCTAAATGTACACGTGCTCTTAGTATTGATTATGCAGTAGCATGGTTTAGCCAGTTTTAAGTGGCTGAAGTGGTGTGTATAATGGCTGGTATAATTACTCTAACAGTGACTGGCTGTGTGAGAGAGAGGCTGAAAGCTTCTAAGGCTGCGTTTAGACAGGCATCCCAATTCTGATCTTTTTTCCACACATTGTTCTTTTGACCAATCACGTCAGATCTTTTTCAGAGCTGATCTGATTGGTCAAAATACCAATTAGTGAAAAAAAGATCAGAATTGGGCTGTCTGTGTAAACGCAGCCTAAGTGGCTAATCTATGTCCATGTCAACATCCCAAATGCCACTCTATTCCCTGTTTAGGGCACTACTTTTGACCAGAGCCTTTTGACCAGAGCACAAAATAGGGAATAGGGGGACGCATCTATACCTCTCCTCCTCTCCTCTCTGAGCACAATGTCTGCAGTTTACTAGGATGAGACAACTGTAATTAGTCTGCCGCTTGCTGTCTGTGCATGGAGGGGTGGAGTGAAGCATAGACAGGGGGATGGAGAGGTAGGATAGTGAGATTAGGATCAGCTGGGACTGCAGGGCTCTTTGTTTCTCCTCTGTCTCTATATCATGGCCTACTAGTCTGCCAATACATTTGCAGTAAAAATGTTGAGGTTGTTTGCTCAACCCACAATGTAATGGAGAAGCTAGTTCTTGGTCAGAATCCTAGTTCTCTGGTGTAGATGAGAAAGTAAATAAACATGATTGATCCGGTCCTGTTTTTCCTAATACCTCAGACATTATCCTAACTTCAACTGCACACAGTCTGATCTGAAAATCAATTCCTCTCATTGATAAGGACGTTCTTGTCAAGATGTTACATTCCACATGAATACTTTCCCTGGGCTCTGTACTCGAGTACGAGACAGGTATTACCACACTAAGCTCACTAAGTAATTGATGCCTTTTATAACGGAACAACTACTACTGGATCTGAATTCTACCAAAATAAAAGGAGGGGTAAATAAATGAAAGGAATATTAATTTTAGACAACGCAGAGTAGAGAGGACAATAGAGAGGAGGGGATGGGGAGAGGAGAGGACAATAGAGAGGAGGGGATGGGGAGAGGAGAGGAGAGGACAATAGAGAGGAGGGGATGGGGAGAGGAGAGGACAATAGAGAGGAGGGGATGGGGAGAGGAGAGGACAATAGAGAGGAGGGGATGGGGAGAGGAGAGGACAATAGAGAGGAGGGGATGGGGAGAGGAGAGGAGGGGATGGGGAGAGGAGAGGACAATAGAGAGGAGGGGATGGGGAGAGGAGAGGACAATAGAGAGGAGGGGATGAGGAGACGACAATAGAGAGGAGGGGATGGGGAGAGGAGAGGACAATAGAGAGGAGGGAATGAGGAGAGGACAATAGAGAGGAGGGGATGGGGAGAGGAGAGAACAATAGAGAGGAGGGGATGGGCAGAGGAGAGGACAATAGAGAGGAGGGGATGAGGAGAGGACAATAGAGAGGAGGGGATGGGGAGAGGAGTGGATGGGGAGAGGAGAGGACAATAGAGAGGAGTGGATGGGGAGAGGCGAGGACAATAGAGAGGAGGGATGGGGAGAAGATGAGGAGAGGACAATAGAAAGGAGGATGAGGATGGGGAGAGTAGGGATGGGGAGAGTAGGGATGGGGAGAGGAGGGATGGGGAGAGGAGGGATGTGGAGAGGAGAGGATGAGGAGAGGACAATAGAGTGGAGGGGATGGGGAGAGGAGAGGATGGGGAGAGGAGAGGATTGGGAGAGGAGTGGATGGGGAGAGGAGAGGACAATAGAGAGGAGGGATGTGGGGAGGAGAGGATGAGGAGAGGATGGGGGAGAGGAGGGATGGGGAGAGGAGGGATGGGGAGAGGAGGGGATGGGGAGAGGAGAGGATGGGGAGAGGAGGGATGAGGAGAGAAGAGGACAATAGAGAGGGGGGATGGGGAGAGAAGTTGATGGGGAGGGGAGAGGACAATAGAGAGGAGGGATGTGGAGAGGAGAGGATGAGGAGAGGACAATGGAGAGGAGGGGATGGGGAGAGGAGAGGACAATAGAGAGGAGGGGATGGGGAGAGGAGAGGGCAATAGAGAGGAGGGGATGAGGAGAGGACAATAGAGAGGAGGGGATGGGGAGAGGAGAGAACAATAGAGAGGAGGGGATGGGGAGAGGAGAGGACAATAGAGAGGAGGGGATGGGGAGAGGAGAGGACAATAGAGAGGAGGGGATGGGGAGAGGAGAGGACAATAGAGAGGATTGGATGGGGAGAGGAGAGGACAATAGAGAGGATTGGATGGGGAGAGGAGAGGACAATAGAGAGGAGCGATGGGGAGAGGATGGGGAGAGTAGGGATGGGGAGAGGAGGGATGGGGAGAGAAGGGATGAGGAGAGAAGAGGACAATAGAGAGGAGGGATGGGGAGAGGAGAGGACAATAAAGAGGAGGGATGTGGAGAGGAGAGGATGAGGAGAGGACAATAGAGTGGAGGGGATGGGGAGAGGAGAGGACAATAGAGGAGGGATGGGGAGAGGAGTGGATGGGGAGAGGAGAGGACAATAGAGAGGAGGGTTGTGGTTAGGAGAGGATGGGGGAGAGGAGGGATGGGGAGAGGAGAGGATGGGGAGAGGAGGGATGAGGAGAGGAGAGGACAATAGAGAGGAGGGATGGGGAGAGGATGGAGAGAGGAGGGATGGGGAGAGGAGAGGATGGGGAGAGGAGAGGATGGGGAGAGGAGAGGATGGGGAGAGGACAATAGAGAGGAGGGATGGGGAGAGGAGGGATGGGGAGAGGAGAGGACAATAGAGAGGAGGGATGGAGAGAGGATGGGAAGAGGAGGGATGAGGAGAGGACAATAGAGAGGGGGATGGGGAGAGGAGAGGATGGGGAGAGGAGAGGATGGGGAGAGGACAATAGAGAGGAGGGATGGGGAGAGGAGGGATGGGGAGAGGAGAGGACAATAGAGAGGAGGGATGTGGGGAGGAGAGGATGTGGGGAGGAGAGGATGGGGAGAGGAGAGGATGGGGAGAGGAGAGGATGGGGAGAGGACAATAGAGAGGGATGGGGAGAGGAGAGGACAATAGAGAGGAGGGATGGGGAGAGGATGGGGAGAGGAGAGGATGGATGGATGAGGAGAGAAGAGGATGGACGAGGAGAGGAGAGGAGGGATGGGGAGAGGAGAGGATGGATGAGGAGAGGAAGGCAGAAGAGAGAGAAGAGGAGAGGAGAGAGAAGAGATGAAGGGAGTGAGAAGAGATGAAGGGAGTGAGAGAAGAAGGGAGGAAAGGAGAGGGGAAGCAGAGGAGATGGTGGGGAAGGAATATGAGAGGAAAGGAGAGAGGACCTGTGCAGTATGTTGAACCCAGGTTGCCTGTTCAGTGTACAACAGTGTGAACATGGTCTATATTTAGCAGGAGGTTGTTTCTGTAAACTCTTTATAGGAATCAGTTGTCTGAACAGCTTGGCCATTGAACCACATCAGATTACTCATTACTACCCCCCCCTCTTTCTCTCTCAGCCTCTTTCTCTCTCACCCTCTTTCTCTCTCATCCTCTTTCTCTCTCACCCCCTTTCTCTCTCACCCCCTTTCTCTCTCACCCCCTTTCTCTCTCACCCTCTTTCTCTCTCACCTCTTTCTCTCTCACCCCTTTCTCTCACCCTCTTTCTCTCTTACACTCTTTTTCTCTCACCCTCTTTCTTTCTCACGTTCTTTCACGCTCTCTCTTTTGCTAGATCTGCTATTAGTTCTTTTTTTCTTTATTTTTCTTCTATTTACTTCTGCTACCTGGAGAGTTTCTGACCCTATTTTATGCATGTCTGCCTCCATGCCCACCAATCAAGATGCAGCCTCTGTACAGTGTGTTCTCTGTATTTATCACATGCTACTAGAGTCGGCCAATTCATTTCCTGTTGAGCTTCAAGAATATAAATATTGATTGTTGGGTGATCGGTACAGTATGCCCCTTCCCCTCCACTTTTCAACCAACATTGGATTTTACATTACAACTCCAATACCCTCACAGTCTCTTAGAGGAAAAAGCCTCCCGTCTCTTACTGAACTAGCAATCATGCCTGTTAATCTCATACCCCCTCTCTCTTGTCCCTTCCCATTCCTCCTCTCCCCTCCCTCTCCTCTCCAGCTGGTGGGGGGCGAGTTTGACCTGGAACAGAACTTCATCATAGCGGCAGCGGAGAGCCTGGGCTGTGTAGTAGAGCTGTTGGAGCACTGTGATGTGACCTGCCAGGCTGAGGTGTGGTCCATGTTCACAGCCATCCTCAGGAAGAGTGTCCGCAACCTCCAGACCAGCACTGAGGTGGGCCTCATAGAGCTGCTGCTGCTGAAGATGAGCTCTGTTGACGACATGATCGCAGGTAAAGGAACATACGCAAGCAGGCACACACACACACACACACACACACACAAACACACACACACACACACACACACACACACACACACACACACACACACACACACACACACACACAGAGAATACATAGTCCATAGAGCTTGTTCCATGGCCAGCTGCCTGCAGTACAGTAAAGTTCCCACTGCAGAGTTCTGGGTGGATGGATGTGGATTAAGTTAATATTTTAAGCATATTGAAATTCCTATGGCTTAAAGGAGAGGAAAGATTGAAAAGAGAAAATGTCATTAGTCACAGTGTGTTTTATAATGAGACTGAGTGGCAGTTTAGAGGATTTTTTTTCAGAGGGTAAGCTAATAGCATGGAATTTTCTTTTTAATTATGTTGTGAATATGAGGGCATGTTTATATTGTGGATTTTTTACAGTAAATAATGAAACCCTATCTACCGGTGAAGTACCAACTCAACACTGTGTGTGTGTGTGTGTGTGTGTGTGTGTGTGTGTGTGTGTGTGTGTGTGTGTGTCTGTAGACCTGCTGGTGGATATGTTAGGAGTGCTGGCCAGCTACAGCATCACAGTGAAGGAGCTCAAATTGCTGTTCAGTATGCTGAGGGGAGACCGAGAACTCTGGGTAAGTTGTAGGAGTAGAGGACTCTGGGTAAGTTGTAGGAGTAGAGAACTCTGGGTAAGTTGTAGGAGTAGAGGACTCTGGGTAAGTTGTAGGAGTAGAGAACTCTGGGTAAGTCATGGGAGGAGAAGGAGAGGTTACAAGTTGGGGTTTAGATTCACCTGTTGTATTTGATGAACATGGCTCATATATTCTCAATCTCTTCCTTACATCTCCTCTCTGTCTCTTCCCTCGTCTATTCCCTCGTCTCGTCTCTCTTCCCTTTGTCCCTTCATGTCTCTTCCCTCGTCTCTTCCCTCGTCTCTTCTCTATTCCTTTTGTCCCTTCATGTCTCCTCTCTGTCCCTTCCCTGGTCTCTTCCCTCGTCTCGTCTCTCTTCCCTTTGTCCCTTCATATCTCCTCTCTGTCTCTTCCCTCATCTATTCCCTCATCTCTTCCCTCGTCTCTTCTCTCAACTTTTCTCTCTTCCCTTTATGTCCCTTCATGTCTCCTCTCTTTCTCTTCCCTCGTCTCTTCTCTCTTCCCTTTGTCCCTTCATATCTCCTCTCTGTCTCTTCCATCATCTCTTCTCTCTTCCCTTTGTCCCTTCATGTCTCCTCTCTTTCTATTCCCTCATCTCTCCTCTCTTCCCTTTGTCCCTTCATATCTCCTCTCTGAGTCTTCCCTCATCTATTCCCTCGTCTCTTCCCTTGCCTCTTCTCTCTTCCCTTTGTCCCTTCATGTCTCCTCTCTGTCTCTTCCCTCATCTATTCCCTCATCTCTTCCCTCATCTCTTCTCTCATCTCTTCTCTCTTCCCTTTGTCCCTTCATGTCTCCTCTCTTTCTCTTCCCTCGTCTCGTCTCTCTTCCCTTTGTCCCTTATTGTCTCCTCTCTGTCTCTTCCCTCATCTCTTCCCTCGTCTCTTCTCCCTTCCCTTTGTCCCTTCATATCTCCTCTCTCTCTTCCCTCATCTATTCCCTTGTCTCTTCCCTTGCCTCTTCTCTCTTCCCTTTGTCCCTTCATGTCTCCTCTCTCTCTTCCCTCATCTATTCCCTCATCTCTTCCCTCGTCTCTTCTCTCTTCCCTTTGTCCCTTCATGTCTCCTCTCTCTCTCTTCCCTCATCTATTCCCTCGTCTCTTCCCTCGTCTCTTCTCTTCCCTTTGTCCCTTCATATCTCCTCTCTGTCTCTTCCCTCATCTATTCCCTCGTCTCTTCCCTCGTCTCTTCTCTCTTCCCTTTGTCCCTTCATATCTCCTCTCTGTCTCTTCCCTCATCTATTCCCTCGTCTCTTCCCTCATCTCTTCTCTCTTCCCTTTGACCCTTCTCTTTCTCTTCCCTCGTCTCGTCTCTCTTCCCTTTGTCCCTTCATGTCTCCTCTCTCTCTTCCCTCGTCTCTTCCCTCGTCTCTTCTCTCTTCCCCTTGTCCCTTCATGTCTCCCCTCTGTCTCCTCCCTCCATCTCTTTGCTCTCTTCTCCCTCCATCTTTCCTCCTCCTCTCCTCCTTTTATCTCATCTCTCTCCCCTCCCTTCTCCTCCCTCTATCTCTTCTCGCTCTCTTGTCTCCATCTCATTCCTCTCTCCTACAACCATCTCTCCTCTTCAGCCGAGGCATGCAGTGAAGCTGCTGTCTGTACTGAACCAGATGCCTCAGAGACACGGTCCAGACACTTTCTTCAACTTCCCCGGACGCAGTGCTGCGGTAAGACTTTATTTACACTCTGGACTGGGCTGGTAAAAAGGACATTCCCACTTATTATGTTTTGTTTGTGTGAAAAGCTGAGAATAGTTATACTTACACTGTAGTTATCTGTCACTGTTCTATAATATGTTGAATATTTGTTACATTATTCGGTTTAGAGATGACTCTTCCTCCTTCCTCTATGATAAGTATCTCTCTCTCTCTCCCCTTCTCTCTCCCTCTCTCTCTCTCTTTCCTTTCTCACTCCAGGCCATAGCGCTGCCTCCCATTGCTAAGTGGCCTTACCAGAACGGCTTCACTCTCAACACCTGGTTCAGAATGGACCCTCTAAACAACATCAACGTAGACAAAGACAAACCATATCTCTACTGGTGAGTAGAACATATAAACCATATCTCTACTGGTGAGTAGAACATATAAACCATATCTCTACTGGTGAGTAGAGTAGAATAAATAAACCATATTTCTACTGGTGAGTAGAACATATACACCATATCTCTACTGGTGATTAGAGTAGAACATATAAACCATATCTCTACTGGTGAGTAGAACATATAAACCATATATCTACTGGTGAGTAGAACATATAAACCATATCTCTACTGGTGAGTAGAACATATAAACCATATCTCTACTGGTGAGTAGAACATATAAACCGTATCTCTACTGGTGAGTAGAACATATAAACCATATCTCTACTGGTGAGTAGAACATATAAACCATATCTCTACTGGTGAGTAGAACATATAAACCATATCTCTACTGGTGAGTAGAACATATCAACCGTATCTCTACTGGTGAGTAGAACATATCAACCGTATCTCTACTGGTGAGTAGAACATATAAACTGTATCTCTACTGGTTAGTAGAACATATAAACCGTATCTCTACTGGTGAGTAGAACATATAAACCATATCTCTACTGGTGAGTAGAACATATATACCGTATCTCTACTGGTGAGTAGAACATATAAACCATATCTCTACTGGTGAGTAGAACATATAAACCATATCTCTACTGGTGAGTAGAACATATAAACCATATCTCTACTGGTGAGTAGAACATATAAACCATATTTCCACTGGTGAGCTTATAAACCATGTCTTTACTGATTAATACACATGAAGCACTGGTACATAAACACAATTGCAGATGATCAGTATCATTCGCAAAGCCAACCTGGTTGAAACCTCTGAGATCTAAGCTGTTGTCCTTTTAACCAGCACCCAAACAGTCCCCCCACCTGGTGTACTGACCCACTGGACAAAAACAGGTTCAATTAACATTGTTTTCAAATAATCAAATAAAAAGATATGTGATGACGTTTCCAATCAGTTTTTGTCAGGTTGTGCACAACTGGTATAGCAGTCAGGTGCAGGAGAGCAGAGAGTTGTGATATACTGGTATAGAAGTCAGGTGCAGGAGAGCAGAGAGTTGTGATCTACTGGTATAGAAGTCAGGTGCAGGAGAGCAGAGAGTTGTGATCTACTGGTATAGAGGTCAGGTGCAGGAGATCAGAGAGTTGTGATCTACTGGTATAGAAGTCAGGTGCAGGAGAGCAGAGAGTTGTGATCTACTGGTATAGAAGTCAGGTGCAGGAGAGCAGAGAGTTGTGATCTACTGGTATAGAAGTCAGGTGCAGGAGAGCAGAGTTGTGATCTACTGGTATAGAAGTCAGGTGCAGGAGAGCAGAGAGTTGTGATCTACTGGTATAGAAGTCAGGTGCAGGAGAGCAGAGAATTGTGATCTACTGGTATAGAAGTCAGGTGCAGGAGAGCAGAGAGTTGTGATCTACTGGTATAGAAGTCAGGTGCAGGAGAGCAGAGAGTTGTGATATACTGGTATAGAAGTCAGGTGCAGGAGAGCAGAGAGTTGTGATCTACTGGTATAGAGGTCAGGTGCAGGAGAGCAGAGAGTTGTGATCTACTGGTATAGAAGTCAGGTGCAGGAGAGCAGAGAGTTGTGATCAGGGGCACACTTTATTTGGCAGAAGCAAACAACAGACGGACTCAACTGCGTCAAAAAACCTCCAGCCAAAGGCAAATGTGCAAAGACAGTCACAATGATGCAAATGTTTAACAATTAAACACACCACGGGTTAAACACAGTACTCGGGGGAAAACCAGCCTGGCGCGTCACACAAAACACGTAACAAAACAATCCCACACAAAGACATGGGGGGAACAGAGGAATATATATATGCAGTTGATTAGGGAATGTAAACCAGGTGTGCGAGGAAACAAGACAAAACAAATGGAACAATGAAAAGTGGAGCGGCGATGGCTAGAAAACCGGCGATGTCGTCCGCCGAACGCCGCCTGAACAAGGAGAGGAGCCGACAGTGACAGTTTTCTAACGTGGAAAACTGATTGGATTTGCAAAAAATCATCAACATAGGGGAATTTCATATTTTTTCACCCAACTTTCAACCTTTTTTATTTTCATGTTCAAATCAAAACTAGACGTTGAACTGACGTCTGACCTCTGGGGAACCAGTAACTCTAGTGTTTGATGTCTGACCTCTGGGGAACCAGTAACTCTAGTGTTTGATGTCTGACCTCTGGGGAACCAGTAACTCCAGTGTTTGACATCTGACCTGTGGGGAACCAGTAACTCTAGTGTTTGATGTCTGACCTCTGGGGAACCAGTAACTCTAGTGTTTGATGTCTGACCTCTGGGGAACCAGTAACTCCAGTGTTTGACATCTGACCTGTGGGGAACCAGTAACTCTAGTGTTTGATGTCTGACCTCTGGGGAACCAGTAACTCCAGTGTTTGACATCTGACCTGTGGGGAACCAGTAACTCTAGTGTTTGATGTCTGACCTCTGGGGAACCAGTAACTCCAGTGTTTGATGTCTGACCTCTGGGGAACCAGTAACTCCAGTGTTTGACATCTGACCTGTGGGGAACCAGTAACTCTAGTGTTTGATGTCTGACCTCTGGGGAACCAGTAACTCCAGTGTTTGATGTCTGACCTCTGGGGAACCAGTAACTCCAGTGTTTGACATCTGACCTGTGGGGAACCAGTAACTCTAGTGTTTGATGTCTGACCTCTGGGGAACCAGTAACTCCAGTGTTTGATGTCTGACCTCTGGGGAACCAGTAACTCTAGTGTTTGATGTCTGACCTGTGGGGAACCAGTAACTCTAGTGTTTGATGTCTGACCTCTGGGGAACCAGTAACTCTAGTGTTTGATGTCTGACCTCTGGGGAACCAGTAACTCCAGTGTTTGACGTCTGACCTCTGGGGAACCAGTAACTCTAGTGTTTGACGTCTGACCTCTGGGGAACCAGTAACTCCAGTGTTTGACGTCTGACCTCTGGGGAACCAGTAACTCCAGTGTTTGACGTCTGACCTCTGGGGAACCAGTAACTCTAGTGTTTGACGTCTGACCTGTGGGGAACCAGTGACTCTAGTGTTTAATGTCTGACCTCTGGGGAACCAGTAACTCTAGTGTTTGATGTCTGACCTCTGGGCAACCAGTAACTCTAGTGTTTGACATCTGACCTGTGGGGAACCAGTAACTCTAGTGTTTGATGTCTGACCTCTGGGGAACCAGTAACTCTAGTGTTTGATGTCTGACCTCTGGGGAACCAGTAACTCTAGTGTTTGATGTCTGACCTCTGGGGAACCAGTAACTCTAGTGTTTGACGTCTGACCTCTGGGGAACCAGTAACTCTAGTGTTTGACATCTGACCTGTGGGGAACCAGTAACTCTAGTGTTTGATGTCTGACCCTTGGGGAACCAGTAACTCTAGTGTTTGATGTCTGACCTCTGGGGAACCAGTAACTCTAGTGTTTGATGTCTGACCTCTGGGGAACCAGTAACTCTAGTGTTTGATGTCTGACCTGTGGGGAACCAGTAACTCTAGTGTTTGACGTCTGACCTGTGGGGAACCAGTAACTCTAGTGTTTGATGTCTGACCTCTGGGGAACCAGTAACTCTAGTGTTTGATGTCTGACCTCTGGGGAACCAGTAACTCTAGTGTTTGATGTCTGACCTGTGGGGAACCAGTAACTCTAGTGTTTGATGTCTGACCTGTGGGGAACCAGTAACTCTAGTGTTTGATGTCTGACCTCTGGGGAACCAGTAACTCTAGTGTTTGATGTCTGACCTCTGGGGAACCAGTAACTCTAGTGTTTGACGTCTGACCTGTGGGGAACCAGTAACTCTAGTGTTTGATGTCTGACCTGTGGGGAACCAGTAACTCTAGTGTTTGACGTCTGACCTCTGGGCAACCAGTAACTCTAGTGTTTGACATCTGACCTGTGGGGAACCAGTAACTCTAGTGTTTGATGTCTGACCTCTGGGGAACCAGTAACTCTAGTGTTTGATGTCTGACCTCTGGGGAACCAGTAACTCTAGTGTTTGATGTCTGACCTGTGGGGAACCAGTAACTCTAGTGTTTGACGTCTGACCTCTGGGCAACCAGTAACTCTAGTGTTTGACATCTGACCTGTGGGGAACCAGTAACTCTAGTGTTTGATGTCTGACCCTTGGGGAACCAGTAACTCTAGTGTTTGATGTCTGACCTCTGGGGAACCAGTAACTCTAGTGTTTGATGTCTGACCTCTGGGGAACCAGTAACTCTAGTGTTTGATGTCTGACCTGTGGGGAACCAGTAACTCTAGTGTTTGACGTCTGACCTGTGGGGAACCAGTAACTCTAGTGTTTGATGTCTGACCTCTGGGGAACCAGTAACTCTAGTGTTTGATGTCTGACCTCTGGGGAACCAGTAACTCTAGTGTTTGATGTCTGACCTGTGGGGAACCAGTAACTCTAGTGTTTGATGTCTGACCTGTGGGGAACCAGTAACTCTAGTGTTTGATGTCTGACCTCTGGGGAACCAGTAACTCTAGTGTTTGATGTCTGACCTCTGGGGAACCAGTAACTCTAGTGTTTGACGTCTGACCTGTGGGGAACCAGTAACTCTAGTGTTTGATGTCTGACCTGTGGGGAACCAGTAACTCTAGTGTTTGACGTCTGACCTGTGGCGTACCAGTAACTCTAATGTGTGACCTCTGACCTTCCTTCTAAATCTGTAAGCAGATTGTTTTTCATTTCATTCACTTTTCAAGGTTTCAAGTTCATAATCAGCTCTATCTGAGGACTCATTCCTCCTGATGATGTAGTGCAGTATAATGTCTTTATGAGGAACGAGCCCCGAGTAGAGTGATTAAAACCAGCCCAGGTCTGAACTGTGGAGACTGGTACAAGCTATTGTGTGTGTGTGTGTGTGTGTGTGTGTGTGTGTGTGTGTGTGTGTGTGTGTGTGTGTGTGTGTGTGTGTGTATGTATACGGTGTATACAGGCGGTGATCAGAAGCTGGCTGTAGAGGGAGGTATAGAGAAAGGGTATATGGGCTGTAAGGGCTGTAAGGGGGAGGTACAACAGTAATGACTATTAATGTAGACTCTAATGTCTGGCCACCACAGCCCATGTCTGGTAGAGGATTGTGGGTAATTAACAAAGAGATCAATAGCCTCAAGAGGAGAGTTTATCTACCACTACTCCAGATAGATAGGGAGAGGAGTCCCTAAAGAGGAGGAGAGGAGGGGAGTAGAGGACTGAGAGGAACATTGGGACGGGAGAGGAGGGAGGAGATGAAAAGGAGAGGAACAGCCTGGGAGAATGAGAGAGGGAGTGGCAGAGAATGAGAGAGGGAGTGGCAGAGAATAAGAGAGGGAGTGGCAGAGAATAAGAGAGGGAGTGGTGGAGAGAGGGTGAGGTAAAGAGAGGGATGACCAGAGTGGAAAGGGAATTAATTAGTCAGTTACTAATTAACAATAGTTACTATCATTGTCCTTCTGGTGTGGATAGTGTTTAGTTGACATAAACCTGATCGATACAAGATAATCATACCTCCAGTGAGAGAAAGGCATTCTTTTTCCTGAGTATCTACAAGGTGAAACAACAAATCGAGAGAGACAATCTGAAATTAGAAATGTAATGTTCGCACCTCGTAATTTTTGATACTGTTTCTTTTGCAGCTTTCGCACCAGTAAAGGAATCGGCTATTCTGCACATTTCGTGGGCAACTGTCTGATCGTGACATCGCTGAAGTCTAAAGGCAAAGGCTTCCAGCACTGTGTCAAATATGACTTTCAACCTCGGAAGGTAAGAGGTGCTTTGGCAGACGTCACTGTGCTTGCCATTTCAAACCGATACCAGAACCCAGGACCTCTGCCTTGCAAACACACGCGGCTGCCCTGCTGAAACGTTCTTAGACACTTGCGCCAACGAAACGCTAGCAGTTCGGCCGTGCAAGTGGAGACTACAAGGGTGGCCAGGTTTCAACTGTTACCCTGGTAGTGATCAGTGATCAATGGTCAGTGTGCTTACACCATCCTACAAGTCACATAGCTGATGATCAGTAGAGGGTTCATGCAGCAGTGTGCAGGTTCCATATGTGATTGATGGTGTGTTGAGGTGCGGCTTATAGAATGGGATCATCAGTCTGCTGCTCTATAGGATTGTGATGATCTTGTCAGAATGTTATGGATGTGGCCTGAGCACCAGCCTGTTGTATCAGTAAAATCCCTTCATTATCTCTGTAGTTATATGTATTAAGCATTTTAGGCTGTGTTTACACAGCCACCCTGTCCAAATCAGATTTTCTCTGTATCCAATATTTTCTTCTGACTGTCCACACTCAATGTGACCCATATCAGATTTGCGCATTCACACTGATGTAGCCTCTGAAGTAGCACATAGAGGCAATGCTAATTTCCTGTTACTGTTCCTTTTAAATGTGTCACACTGCTTTGCTTTATCTTGGCCAGGTCGCAGTTGCAAATGAGAACTTGTTCTCAACTAGCCAACCTGGTTAAATCAAGGTGAAATAAAAAATAGAAAATGTTGGGGTGGTGGTCATGGTTCAGCAAGTCTTGTGCAAAAATAACCCTTCAGAGCAAAATATTATCTGATCTGACTGTCCAGACAGAGGTCGCATATGGAGGATCGTGTTTGTACCAAGAATGGGATCCAAGTATAAATTGAAAGTCAAAAGATGAGATTCCATGTAGTTTTGTGCTGTTTACACATTAGGGAAAAGATCCGATAGGCATCAGATATGCAAATCATTGGCAAAAGACCTGAATTGGGCTGCCTGTGTCAACGCAGCCTCCAAGTAGGAGAGCTGATCGAAGATCAGTGCTGATCTAGAATACAGGTAATCTTATTCATTGTGATCTAAAAGCTTAATCAATCCTAAATCAGCACTGAGATGCTTTATGCATACAGCCTCTGGCATATAACAGTGACAGCATCTTAATACAACTTCAGAAGATCTTTACAGCATATGGAGTACTGAATTCTGCTGTGTTGGTTCAGTACACGTCATAATAAACCATATACAAGGTGAGCCGTTTGACTTTATTAACAGATCATCATGGACAGAAAATGCAGCGCAATTGTTAGGATAGACAAACATCTGTCATAACAAAACACTCCAAAACAAGCCTAGCCAGTAGCTGACAGTGCCTCCATTCTCTACAGACCAGGGAGAGAGAGAATATCATAACCTGTTCTGTTTAACACTCTCACAGGGACCTCCTCACAGGAACAGCTGGCTGTGCCCTGAGATGAGATGAGAGTGTAGAGAGGAATGGTAATGTAGCTTGGGATGTCTGACACCCTACCTGCCTCTGTCCAAGTAGAGATAACAGGCTGGTTCAAGGCTGCTCTCAGTCATTTAACGCCTTTGGTTAAACAGCTGTTAGTAACAATGATGTGTCTGACATGGCACCCTATTCTGTACATAGTGCAACACTATGTAAGGAAATAAGTTCTCCCTCTTGTCCGCTCGTCTCTGCACCAGGTCAACGTTTCTAGTAGTGAAGTCATCAGTGGTCATTAAAGTAGAGGTATCCTCAAATGAATGATCTGCTCTCCTGGTGGTTCAAAGTGATCTTAGAGGGCCTCTTAATCGTCAACTGGAGTAATCTGATCCACTCTGCCGTAGTCATGTCGATGGTGTGTTTACATCCTGTTGATCTGCAGTAGATCAACATAGTGAGGGTTTCAGCTGTAACTGCTTCATCTAAAGCCCTTACATTGAGATGATCCGTGTACAGGTTAGATTTTCAAATGTATCAGAGAACCGCCTTGTGGATAACTCTATGGTCTGGAATACTGTGTTATCTATACCATGCAGAATGTATGGATAACTCTATGGTCTGGAATACTGTGTTATCTATACCATGCAGAATGTATGGATAACTCTATGGTCTGGAATACTGTGTTATCTATACCATGCAGAATGTATGGATAACTCTATGGTCTAGAATACTGTGTTATCTATACCATGCAGAATGTATGGATAACTCTATGGTCTGGAATACTGTGTTATCTATACCATGCAGAATGTATGGATAACTCTATGGTCTAGAATACTGTGTTATCTATACCATGCAGAATGTATGGATAACTCTATGGTCTGGAATACTGTGTTATCTATACCATGCAGAATGTATGGATAACTCTATGGTCTGGAATACTGTGTTATCTATACCATGCAGAATGTATGGATAACTCTATGGTCTGGAATACTGTGTTATCTATACCATGCAGAATGTATGGATAACTCTATGGTCTGGAATACTGTGTTATCTATACCATGCAGAATGTATGGATAACTCTATGGTCTGGAACACTGTGTTATCTATACCATGCAGAATGTATGGATAACTCTATGGTCTGGAATACTGTGTTATCTATACCATGCAGAATGTATGGATAACTCTATGGTCTGGAAAACTGTGTTATCTATACCATGCAGAATGTATGGATAACTCTATGGTCTAGAATACTGTGTTATCTATACCATGCAGAATGTATGGATAACTCTATGGTCTGGAATACTGTGTTATCTATACCATGCAGAATGTATGGATAACTCTATGGTCTGGAATACTGTGTTATCTATACCATGCAGAATGTATGGATAACTCTATGGTCTGGAACACTGTGTTATCTATACCATGCAGAATGTATGGATAACTCTATGTTCTGGAATACTGTGTTATCTATACCATGCAGAATGTATGGATAACTCTATGGTCTGTAATACTGTGTTATCTATACCATGCAGAATGTATGGATAACTCTATGGTCTGTAATACTGTGTTATCTATACCATGCAGAATGTATGGATAACTCTATGGTCTGGAATACTGTGTTATCTATACCATGCAGAATGTATGGATAACTCTATGGTCTGTAATATTGTGTTATATATACCATGCAGAATGTATGGATAACTCTATGTTCTGGAATACTGTGTTATCTATACCATGCAGAATGTATGGATAACTCTATGGTCTGGAATACTGTGTTATCTATACCATGCAGAATGTATGGATAACTCTATGGTCTGGAATACTGTGTTATCTATACCATGCAGAATGTATGGATAACTCTATGTTCTGGAATACTGTGTTATCTATACCATGCAGAATGTATGGATAACTCTATGGTCTGTAATACTGTGTTATCTATACTATGCAGAATGTATGGATAACTCTATGGTCTGGAATACTGTGTTATCTATACCATGCAGTAGGTCTGTGTTACACTGCCATTGTCTTTGCAATATGTATGAGGTCAGAGCTACTGAATCACATGATCCTATTTGGTCTCTAGATGATCTGGGTGATTACAATGCAAACACAATAGGCTGTGTTTAAACCCTGTTCATACAGTGGGATTGAATGGGTTGTAGTTGCTAGTGTTATTATGTGTGGAGCTTATGTGTGGAGCTGCACACTCACTCACTCACTCACTCACTCACTCACTCACTCACTCACTCACTCACTCACTCACTCACACTCTCTCTCTCTCTCTCTCTCTCTCTCTCTCCACTCTGTGTTTCAGTGGTACATGATCAGCATCGTCCATATCTACAACCGCTGGAGGAACAGTGAGATCCGTTGCTACGTCAATGGTCAGCTGGTCTCCTATGGCGACATGGCCTGGCACGTCAACACCAGCGACGTGAGAATGCTCCTCATTGCTGATTGGTTGTTTGATGCTTGATTGATTGACTGACTCTCCTGTCACTGCTTATTCCTGATGTGAGGCCTCTACAAGGTCGTGTTCAGTACGGCAAAGAGGCACATTTTGAACAGCTTTGAAACATTTCTTATTGGACAAGTGGAACTAATCTATTTCACTCCATTTTCCCCTGTTTTCGTCCCCACTGAACACAGCCGTGGTGGTAGTAATATATGTGGTTGTGATGGTTGTGTCTGTGATATTTGTGGTTGGGATGTTTGTGGTTGTGGTGTTTGTATGTAATGTTTGTGGCTGCAAGAGCAGCATTTGATCACATGCCACAGTTTGAAATCATCCGAGCCTGGGGCTCTGGTCAAAAGTAGTGCACTATATAGGGAATAGGGTGCCCTTTGGGGCACACCACAGAGATGCATAAATCCTCTGTGGTGCTCATTGAGTTTCAGCGCTGTGGCAGAGTTTACTCTTGGGAGCAGAGCTGCATTTTTCAAAGCTCCCATTTGAATAACCATTTATCAGGGAGATGTTTGAAGAGAGGAAGCCCATCTACAGAGTTAGGATGGTGCGATCTACAGAGTTAGGATGGTGCTATCTGCAGAGTTAGGGATGGTGTTATCTACAGAGTTAGGATGGTGCTATCTACAGAGTTAGGATGGTGCGATCTACAGAGTTAGGATCGTGCGATCTACAGAGTTAGGGATGGTGTTATCTACAGAGTTAGGATGGTGCTATCTGCAGAGTTAGGGATGGTGTTATCTACAGAGTTAGGGATGGTGTTATATGCAGAGTTAAGGAGGGTGCTATCTACAGAGTTAGGGATGGTGTTATCTGCAGAGTTAAGGAGGGTGCTATCTGTAGAGTTGAGGATGGTGTTATCTACAGAGTTAGGATGGATGGTGTTATCTACAGAGTTAGGGATGGTGTTATCTACAGAGTTAGGATGGATGGTGTTATCTACAGAGTTAGGATGGATGGGGTTATGTACAGAGTTAGGATGGATGGGGTTATCTACAGAGTTAGGATGGATGGTGTTATCTACAGAGTTAGGGATGGTGTTATCTACAGAGTTAGGATGGATGGGGTTATCTACAGAGTTAGGATGGATGGGGTTATCTACAGAGTTAGGATGGATGGGGTTATCTACAGAGTTAGGATGGATGGGGTTATCTACAGAGTTAGGATGGATGGGGTTATCTACAGAGTTAGGATGGATGGTGTTATCTACAGAGTTAGTATGGATGGTGTTATCTACAGAGTTAGGGATGGTGTTATCTACAGAGTTAGGATGGATGGGGTTATCTACAGAGTTAGGATGGATGGGGTTATCTACAGAGTTAGGATGGATGGGGTTATCTACAGAGTTAGGATGGATGGTGTTATCTACAGAGTCAGGATGGATGGTGTTATCTACAGAGTTAGGATGGATGGTGTTAGCACCATCCCTAACTCTGTAGATAACACCATCCATCCTAACTCTGTAGATAACACCATCCCTAACTCTGTAGATAGCACCATCCCTAACTCTGTAGATATCTACAGAGTTAGGGATGGTGTTATCTACAGAGTTAGGGATGGTCTTATCTACAGAGTTAGGATGGATGGGGTTATCTACAGAGTTAGGATGGATGGGGTTATCTACAGAGTTAGGGATGGTGCTATCTACAGAGTTAGGGATGGTGTTATCTACAGAGTTAGGATGGATGGTGTTATCTACAGAGTTAGGGATGGTGTTATCTACAGAGTTAGGATGGATGGTGTTATCTACAGAGTTAGGGATGGGGTTATCTACAGAGTTAGGGATGGTGCTATCTACAGAGTTAGGGATGGTGTTATCTACAGAGTTAGGGATGGTGTTATCTACAGAGTTAGGGATGGTGTTATCTACAGAGTTAGGATGGATGGGGTTATCTACAGAGTTAGGATGGATGGGGTTATCTACAGAGTTAGGGATGGTGTTATCTACAGAGTTAGGGATGGTGTTATCTACAGAGTCAGGATGGATGGCGTTATCTACAGAGTTAGGATGGATGGCGTTATCTACAGAGTTAGGATGGATGGGGTTATCTACAGAGTTAGGGATGGTGTTATCTACAGAGTTAGGATGGATGGGGTTATCTACAGAGTCAGGATGGATGGGGTTATCTACAGAGTTAGGATGGATGGTGTTATCTACAGAGTTAGGATGGATGGTGTTATCTACAGAGTTAGGATGGATGGCGTTATCTACAGAGTTAGGATGGATGGGGTTATCTACAGAGTTAGGGATGGTGTTATCTACAGAGTTAGGATGGATGGGGTTATCTACAGAGTCAGGATGGATGGGGTTATCTACAGAGTTAGGGATGGTGTTATCTACAGAGTTAGGATGGATGGGGTTATCTACAGAGTCAGGATGGATGGGGTTATCTACAGAGTTAGGATGGATGGTGTTATCTACAGAGTTAGGATGGATGGTGTTATCTACAGAGTTAGGATGGATGGCGTTATCTACAGAGTTAGGATGGATGGGGTTATCTACAGAGTTAGGGATGGTGTTATCTACAGAGTTAGGATGGATGGGGTTATCTACAGAGTCAGGATGGATGGGGTTATCTACAGAGTTAGGATGGATGGTGTTATCTACAGAGTTAGGATGGATGGTGTTATCTACAGAGTTAGGATGGATGGCGTTATCTACAGAGTTAGGATGGATGGGGTTATCTACAGAGTTAGGGTGGATGGGGTTATCTACAGAGTTAGGATGGATGGTGTTATCTACAGAGTTAGGATGGATGGTGTTATCTACAGAGTTAGGATGGATGGTGTTATCTACAGAGTTAGGATGGATGGTGTTATCTACAGAGTTAGGATGGATGGTGTTATCTACAGAGTTAGGATGGATGGTGTTATCTACAGAGTTAGGGATGGTGTTATCTACAGAGTTAGGGATGGTGTTATCTACAGAGTTAGGATGGATGGGGTTATCTACAGAGTTAGGATGGATGGGGTTATCTACAGAGTTAGGATGGATGGTGTTATCTACATAGTTAGGATGGATGGGGTTATCTACAGAGTTAGGGATGGTATTATCTACAGAGTTAGGGATGGTGTTATCTACAGAGTTAGGGATGGTGTTATCTACAGAGTTAGTGATGGTGTTATCTGCAGAGTTAGGGATGGGGTTATCTACAGAGTTAGGATGGATGGGGTTATCTACAGAGTTAGGGATGGTGTTATCTACAGAGTTAGGGATGGTATTATCTACAGAGTTAGGGATGGTGTTATCTACAGATTTAGGGATGGTGTTATCTACAGAGTTAGTGATGGTGTTATCTGCAGAGTTAGGGATGGTGTTATCTACAGAGTTAGGATGGATGGTGTTATCTACAGAGTTAGGGATGGTGTTATCTACAGAGTTAGGATGGATGGTGTTATCTACAGAGTTAGGGATGGGGTTATCTACAGAGTTAGGGATGGTGCTATCTACAGAGTTAGGGATGGTGTTATCTACAGAGTTAGGATGGGGTTATCTACAGAGTTAGGGATGGGGTTATCTACAGAGTTAGGGATGGTGTTATCTACAGAGTTAGGGATGGGGTTATCTACAGAGTTAGGATGGGGTTATCTACAGAGTTAGGGATGGTGTTATCTACAGAGTTAGGGATGGTGTTATCTACAGAGTTAGTGATGGTGTTATCTGCAGAGTTAGGGATGGTGTTATCTACAGAGTTAGGGATGGTGTTATCTACAGAGTTAGGGATGGGGTTATCTACAGAGTTAGGATGGGGTTATCTGCAGAGTTAGGGATGGGGTTATCTACAGAGTTAGGGATGGTGTTATCTACAGAGTTAGGGATGGGGTTATCTACAGAGTTAGGATGGGGTTATCTACAGAGTTAGGGATGGGGTTATCTACAGAGTTAGGGATGGGGTTATCTACAGAGTTAGGGATGGGGTTATCTACAGAGTTAGGGATGGGGTTATCTACAGAGTTAGGATGGTGTTATCTACAGAGTTAGGATGGATGGTGTTATCTACAGAGTTAGGATGGATGGGGTTATCTACAGAGTTAGGGATGGGGTTATCTACAGAGTTAGGGATGGTGTTATCTACAGAGTTAGGATGGATGGGGTTATCTACAGAGTTAGGATGGATGGGGTTATCTACAGAGTTAGGATGGATGGTGTTATCTACATAGTTAGGATGGATGGGGTTATCTACAGAGTTAGGGATGGTATTATCTACAGAGTTAGGGATGGTGTTATCTACAGAGTTAGGGATGGTGTTATCTACAGAGTTAGTGATGGTGTTATCTGCAGAGTTAGGGATGGGGTTATCTACAGAGTTAGGATGGATGGGGTTATCTACAGAGTTAGGGATGGTGTTATCTACAGAGTTAGGGATGGTATTATCTACAGAGTTAGGGATGGTGTTATCTACAGATTTAGGGATGGTGTTATCTACAGAGTTAGTGATGGTGTTATCTGCAGAGTTAGGGATGGTGTTATCTACAGAGTTAGGATGGATGGTGTTATCTACAGAGTTAGGGATGGTGTTATCTACAGAGTTAGGATGGATGGTGTTATCTACAGAGTTAGGGATGGGGTTATCTACAGAGTTAGGGATGGTGCTATCTACAGAGTTAGGGATGGTGTTATCTACAGAGTTAGGATGGGGTTATCTACAGAGTTAGGGATGGGGTTATCTACAGAGTTAGGGATGGTGTTATCTACAGAGTTAGGGATGGGGTTATCTACAGAGTTAGGATGGGGTTATCTACAGAGTTAGGGATGGTGTTATCTACAGAGTTAGGGATGGTGTTATCTACAGAGTTAGTGATGGTGTTATCTGCAGAGTTAGGGATGGTGTTATCTACAGAGTTAGGGATGGTGTTATCTACAGAGTTAGGGATGGGGTTATCTACAGAGTTAGGATGGGGTTATCTGCAGAGTTAGGGATGGGGTTATCTACAGAGTTAGGGATGGTGTTATCTACAGAGTTAGGGATGGGGTTATCTACAGAGTTAGGATGGGGTTATCTACAGAGTTAGGGATGGGGTTATCTACAGAGTTAGGGATGGGGTTATCTACAGAGTTAGGGATGGGGTTATCTACAGAGTTAGGGATGGGGTTATCTACAGAGTTAGGATGGTGTTATCTACAGAGTTAGGATGGATGGTGTTATCTACAGAGTTAGGATGGATGGGGTTATCTACAGAGTTAGGGATGGGGTTATCTACAGAGTTATGGATGGTGTTATCTGCAGAGTTAGGATGGATGGGTTTATCTACAGAGTTAGGATGGATGGGGTGTGTGTAGTGGATATTTTTATAACACATGTCTACATGGCAAGGGCTACACGCACATGTTTATAAGGGCAGACACACACACTATGGGATATGGTCAAAGGTAGTGCACTAAATTCAGAATAGGGTGCCATTTGGAATGCAGACCTAAGTGTCTGCCAACCTTTCTTTTTCTCTGAGTGGCAATCTATTAGAGGCACTGTAAATCATGCACTCTCATAATTATCCTATTTGCCCATTCAAAAGCTGTCATCAGTTTTTTTGTCTGTTAATTGCTCTGATGCTCAGCTGTCTTTGAAGTCTGGATGATGTTGTAACCTCTCGGAGTCTGCTGGAGGATTTAAAAGACATGACCCCATCCTCTCATCTCTGCCTCAGTGTCTGTATAATTGCCCTAACCATTTCCCAGAGCCATATATAGAGAGAAAGTTTGGTCATTGTGGTTTATGTTTGAACATTATAAATATATCCCTCTTTGTATCATTTTACAGAGCTATGATGAACCATGTTTTCCTCTATCTGTGTCCCTATACAAATCTGATCCTCTCCTCTCCCCTCTCTCTGTCTCCTCTCCCTCTCCTCCCTCTCCCGCTACAGACCTATGATAAACCCTCTGCTCTGTGTGCCCGTGTACTGACCCTCTCTCCTCTCCCTCTACAGAGTTATGATAAGTGCTTCCTGGGTTCGTCGGAGACAGCTGATGCTAACAGGGTATTCTGTGGTCAGCTGGGGGCCATCTATGTGTTCTCTGAGGCTCTCAACCCAGCGCAGATATTTGCCATTCATCAGCTGGGAGCGGGCTATAAGGTATGTACTGGGCTGACTGATTTAGGTTACTGATAGGTTAGCTTAGGATAGGAATAACTTTAATGGTACATGCACAAAGCCTGCTACACATATCAATCTGTGAAATCAATGCTGCTTGCCACAGTTTCCTGTTCCCTGCTACCTGGTGTCTCTATCCAACGTGCTTTGTTTGTATGTGTCATGTGTCCTAACACTGTATAGGCTGAATGCACAGTGTTCTGTTCTCTGGCTGCCTCTGAAACTATGGTTTGGACTGTTGAACAGACCCAGACATACTTGAACGCTGTGCCTGTCGTTGATCCAGTGTAGGTTGGGACCATAGCTAGTCATAGCCTGTCTCATTCAGTCTGTCAGGAGACACTAACATACACGGCAGCCTAACAGGGTGGAGGAGACACCAACAGACAGGGCAGTCTAACAGGGTATAGGAGACACCGACAGACAGGGCAGTCTAACAGGGTATAGGAGACACCGACAGACACGGCAGTCTAACAGGGTATAGGAGACAACGACAGACAGGGCAGTCTAACAGGGTATAGGAGACACCGACAGACAGGGCAGTCTAACAGGGTATAGGAGACACCGACAGACAGGGCAGTCTAACAGGGTATAGGAGACACCAACAGACAGGGCAGTCTAATAGGGTATAGGAGACACCGACAGACAGGGCAGTCTAATAGGGTATAGGAGACACCGACAGACAGGGCAGTCTAATAGGGTATAGGAGACACCGACAGACAGGGCAGTCTAATAGGGTATAGGAGACACCGACAGACAGGGCAGTCTAATAGGGTATAGGAGACACTGACAGACAGGGCAGTCTAACAGGGTATAGGAGACACCGACAGACAGGGCAGTCTAATAGGGTATAGGAGACACCGACAGACAGGGCAGTCTAATAGGGTATAGGAGACACCGACAGACAGGGCAGTCTAATAGGGTATAGGAGACACCGACAGACAGGGCAGTCTAATAGGGTATAGGAGACACTGACAGACAGGGCAGTCTAACAGGGTATAGGAGACACCGACAGACAGGGCAGTCTAATAGGGTATAGGAGACACTGACAGACAGGGCAGTCTAATAGGGTATAGGAGACACCGACAGACAGGGCAGTCTAATAGGGTATAGGAGACACTGACAGACAGGGCAGTCTAATAGGGTATAGGAGACACTGACAGACAGGGCAGTGTAACAGGGTATAGGAGACACCGACAGACAGGGCAGTCTAATAGGGTATAGGAGACACCGACAAACAGGGCAGTCTAATAGGGTATAGATGACACACACTTCTGTTGTTGTTAGGTTTTATTAGTATGTCCTGTCTGCATGTAATAGTGGAGTTGCCAGAGAGAAGCTGGCTGTAGAGGCCTGTAGACTGAGCCTACTCTACCAGGCCCCAGGAGGTTGTTAACTAGCGGATATGGGAATATAATAGCCCCAGTGTGTGTCTGGTCTACTGAGCCTGGTACACTGTATACTCTGCTTGTTATCTCAGCTATCTACATCTCCTCATGACAGAGAAGCTCCACTATTTCAGTTCATTGTAGGTCTCATCTATTTCAGTCTAGGTCTCATCTATTTCAGTCTAGGTCTCATCTATTTCACTCTAGGTCTCATCTATTTCAGTCTAGGTCTCATCTATTTCAGTCTAGGTCTCATCTATTTCACTCTAGGTCTCATCTATTTCACTCTAGGTCTCATCTATTTCAGTCTAGGTCTCATCTTATTTAGTGTAGGTCTCATCTATTTTAGTGTAGGTCTCATCTATTTCAGTATAGGTCTCATCTATTTCAGTGTAGGTCTCATCTATTTCAGTATAGGTATCATCTATTTCAGTGTCGGTCTCATCTATTTCAGTGTTGGTCTCATCTATTTCAGTGTAGGTCTCATCTATTTCAGTGTAGGTCTCATCTATTTCAGTATAGGTCTCATCTATTTCAGTGTAGGTCTCATCTATTTCAGTGTAGGTCTCATCTATTTCAGTGTAGGTCTCATCTATTTCAGTGTAGGTCTCATCTATTTTAGTGTAGGTCTCATCTATTTCAGTATAGGTCTCATCTATTTCAGTATAGGTCTCATCTATTTCAGTGTAGGTCTCATCTCTCCCCATCTGAATCATCATGTCTGCAGCTAAAAGAGGGATGTGTCTCGCCTTTCATCACTCCTCTGTCTGTGGCCGTTCATTCATTATTCACTCCTCCGTTGAGAGGACCTTCCTGATTTACTGATTAATAACATACCAATTGATGATGCATTGATTGATTAATTGAGCTCCTCTCTCACCTGCCATCCTTAATGGATTGGTTACATTAAGACTGAGTGACTCTGTTATCGATCAGCAACATGTATTAATATATAAATATGACACTACTGCTACTGCTGCTGAGGTATGGATGGCACCTCCAGTTTAGTAGAAGAATGAGCTGTCATGATACAATACCTTATCACATCTCTCTTCTCCCACTCTCTGTCTGTCCTTATCTCTCTCTCTCTGCCTTTCTCCCATCGACCTTTCTCTTATCCCTCTCTCTCTCTATTCCTCCCCTCTCTGTAGAGCACCTTTAAGTTTAAGTCGGAGAGTGACATCCACCTGGCGGAGCACCATAAGCAGGTCCTGTATGATGGGAAGCTGGCCAGCTCCATCTCCTTCACCTACAACGCCAAGGCTACAGATGCCCAGCTCTGCCTGGAGTCATCGCCCAAGGAGAACGCCTCCATCTTCGTCCACTCACCCCACGCCCTTATGTTACAGGTTAGTTTCACTACATGTCCTTATAAAACAGGTTAGTCTCACCCCATGTCTGTAACGGTTTTCTGTTGGCGAAGGAGAGTCGGACCAAAATGCAGCGTGTAGATTGCGATCCATGTTTAATCAAAAAAAGTGGCTGTTCCACTGGATGTCAGAAGGTGAATTCACCAATTTGTAAGTCGCTCTGGATAAGAGCGTCTGCTAAATGACTTAAATGTAAATGTAAATGTAAAAAACGTAAACACGAATCAATACAAAATACTACAAAAACAAGAACGTAATGAACGTAACGAAAACCGAAACAGCCTATACTTATGTAAACTAACACAGTGACAGGAACAAGGACACTAAGGACAATCACCCACGAAACACACAAAGAATATGGCTACCTAAATATGGTTACCAATCAGAGACAACGATAATCACCTGACTCTGATTGAGAACCGCCTCAGGCAGCCATAGACTATGCTATACACCCCACACAACCCCAAGACGAAACACACCACAAATAAACCCATGTCACACCCTGGCCTGACCCAATAGATGAAGATAAACATAATAAATATAGACCAGGGCGTGACAGAACCCCCCCCTAAGGTGCGGACTCCGAGACGCACATCAAAACAATAGGGAGGGTCCGGGTGGGCGTCTGTCCATGGTGGCGGCTCCGGCTCCGGCGCGGGACGTGGAACCCACTCTATAAATGTCTTTGTCCCCCCTCCTCGCGTCCTAGGATAGTCCACCTTCGCCGCCGACCATGGCCTAGTAGTCCTCACCCAGAATCCCACTGGACTGAGGGGCAGCTCGGAACTGAGGGGCAGCTCGGGACTGAGGGGCAGCTCGGGACTGAGGGGCAGCTCGGGACAGAGGGGCAGCTCGGGACAGAGGGGCAGCTCGGGACAGAGGGGCAGCTCGGGACAGAGGGGCAGCTCGGGGCAGAGGGGAAGCCCAGCACTGAGAGGAAGCCCGGCACTGAGAGGAAGCCCGGCACTGAGAGGAAGCTCAGCCAGGTATTTGGATCCGGCAGATCCTGGCTGGTTGACAGTTCTGGCAGATCCTGGCTGACTGGCAGATCTGGAAGAGTCTGGTTGACTGGCAGATCTGGAAGAATCTGGTTGACTGGCAGATCTGGAAGAGTCTGGCTGACTGGCAGATCTGGAAGAGTCTGGCTGACTGGCGGATCTGGAAGAGTCTGGCTGACTGGCGGATCTGGCTGCTCCATGCTGACTGGCGGCTCTGGCTGCTCCAGGTAGACTGACAGCTCTGGCGGCTTCTTGCAGACTGACAGTTCTGGCTACTCCATGCAGACTGGCAGCTCCATGCAGACTGGCAGCTCCATGCAGACTGACAGCTCCTTGCAGACTGACAGCTCCTTGCAGACTGACAGCTCCTTGCAGACTTACAGCTCCTTGCAGACTGACAGCTCCTTGTAGATTGGCAGCTCCATGCAGACTGGCAACTCAGGCTGCTCCATGCAGACTGAAAGCTCCATGCAGACTGGCAGCTCTGGCTGTTCCATGAAGATTGACAGCTCTGGCTGCTCCATGTAGACTGACAGCTCTGGCTGCTCCATGCAGACTGACATCTCTGGCTGCTCCATGCAGACTGACATCTCTGGCTGCTCCATGCAGACTGACATCTCTGGCTGCTCCATGCAGACTGACAGCTCTGGCTGCTCCATGCAGACTGACAGCTCTGGCTGCTCCATGCAGACTGACAGCTCTGGCTGCTCCATGCAGACTGACATCTCTGGCTGCTCCATGCAGACTGACATCTCTGGCTGCTCCATGCAGACTGACATCTCTGGCTGCTCCATGCAGACTGACAGCTCGGCCTGCACTAAACAGGCGGGAGACTCCAGCAGCGCTGTAGAGGAGGAAGACTCTGGCTGCGCTAAACAGGCGGGAGACTCCAGCAGCGCAGGAGAGGAGGAAAGCTCTGGCTGCGCTAAACAGGCGGGAGACTCCAGTAGCGCAGGAGAGGAGAAAGGCTCCGACAGCGCTGAACACTGCTCCGGCAGTGCAGGAGAGGAGGAAGGCTCTGGCTGCGCTAAACAGACGGGAGACTCCGGCAGCGCAGGAGAGGAGAAAGGCTTCGGTAGCGCTGGAGAGGCGAGGCCTACGCACTGTAGGCCTGATGCGTGGTGCTGGCACTGGTGGTACTGGGCCGAGGACACGCACAGGAAGCCTGGTGCGGGGAGCTGCCACCGGAGGGCTGGTGTGTGGAGGTGGCACAGGATGGGCTAGACCGTGAAGGCGTACTGGAGATCTAGAGAGCAGTGTTGGCACAGGACGTGCAAGGCTAGGGATGTGCACAGGAGGCCTGGTGCGTGAGGCTGGCACCAACTTCACCAGCCAACTAACACGCACCTCAGGACGAGTATGGAGCGCTGACCCAGGTGCCATCAAATCCCTGACACGTTCCGTCGGGCGGATTCCATGCAAGAAGCACCAACACAGCAACTCCCTCATTTCTCTCTCCTCCAATTTCCCCATTAACTCCTTCACAGTCTCTACTTCGCTCACCTCCAACACCGGTTCTGGTCTCCTCCTTGGCTCCTCACGATAAACAGGGAGAGTGGGCTCAGGTCTGACTCCTGACTCTGCCACACTCTCCCTGAGCCCCCCCAAGAAATTTTTGGGGCTGACTCTCGGGCTTCCATCCGCGTCGCCGCGCTGCCTCCTCATTCCAGCGCCTCTCAGCTCTCGCCGCCTCCAGTTCTTCTTTGGGGCGGCGATATTCTCCAGGCTGATCCCAAGGTCCTTCTCCGAATAATTCCTCCTCCCATGTCCATTCCTCTCTTTGCTGCACCTGCCTGTTGACACGCTGCTTGGTCCGTTTGTGGTGGGTGATTCTGTAACGGTTTTCTGTAGGCGAAGGAGAGTCGGACCAAAATGCAGCGTGTAGATTGCGATCCATGTTTAATCAAAAAACGTAAACACGAATCAATACAAAATACTACAAAAACAAGAACGTAATGAACGTAACGAAAACCGAAACAGCCTATACTTATGTAAACTAACACAGCGACAGGAACAAGGACACTAAGGACAATCACCCACGAAACACACAAAGATTATGGCTACCTAAATATGGTTACCAATCAGAGACAACGATAATCACCTGACTCTGATTGAGAACCGCCTCAGGCAGCCATAGACTATGCTATACACCCCACACAACCCCAAGACAAAACACACCACAAATAAACCCATGTCACACCCTGGCCTGACCCAATAGATGAAGATAAACATAATAAATATAGACCAGGGCGTGACAATGTCCTTATAAAACAGGTTAGTCTCACCCCATGTCCTTATGAAACAGGTTAGTCTCACCCCATGTCCTTATGAAACAGGTTAGTCTCACCACATGTCCTTATGAAACAGGTTAGTCTCACCCCATGTCCTTATGAAACAGGTTAGTCTCACCCCATGTCCTTATGAAACAGGTTAGTCTCACCCCATGTCCTTATGAAACAGGTTAGTCTCACCCCATGTCCTTATGAAACAGGTTAGTCTCACCCCATGTCCTTATGAAACAGGTTAGTCTCACCCCATGTCCTTATGAAACAGGTTAGTCTCACCCCATGTCCTTATGAAACAGGTTAGTCTCACCCCATGTCCTTATGAAACAGGTTAGTCTCACCCCATGTCCTTATGAAACAGGTTAGTCTCACCCCATGTCCTTATGAAACAGGTTAGTCTCAACCCATGTCCTTATGAAACAGGTTAGTCTCACCCCATGTCCTTATGAAAAAGGTTAGTCTCACCCCATGTCCTTATGAAACAGGTTAGTCTCACCCCATGTCCTTATGAAACAGGTTAATCTCACCCCATGTCCTTTTAATATGTGTTTAATTAAGTTACAGTGAACTAACACTGTATTGTTCCCTGGTAGGATGTGAAGGCCATAGTGACCCACTCCATCCACAGTGCCATCCACTCAATAGGAGGGATCCAGGTGCTGTTCCCTCTCTTCTCCCAGCTGGACTACCATCAACCCAACGACCAGCACAACTACCAGAACCATGAGACCCAGCTGGAGACTACCGTCTGGTGAGTACATGAAGTTTCTGACTTCAAGTAAGTGTCTGAGTCTTCTACTATGTTGAGAATCAACGCTCTAATTTACCCCTGCTGATCCTTGTCCTGAAGGTCCAGCGTTGTCCTTATCAGAGCGCTCCACTGAGCCCTGCTCCAATCAGAGCTCAGCCATAATCCGGAATTAGCTCAGTGACAGAGACCACACTGGGGAGAAACACACACACAGCAGCTCTGAGTCAGGCTCTGCTCTGCCTCTGGCCCTCTATCTGGTGCAGCCAGGGCTAAGCCTACTGGTAGTGTAGTCCCAGCCCTGCCCTGGGTTAAGCCTGATGGGTAGTGTTCCATCCCATACCAGCCCAGCCACGCCAGCTAGTGAACTCTGAGTGACTGCCTATTCTAGTGAGTCTACCACTAAACTAACTGATGACTTAACCTTAACGCAGGGATGCAAAGTTAGGACCCAAACATATGATATGTGATGTGTGATTAACTCTACAATTAACTCTGTAAATTTAAGATTTCCAGATTGTCCTACTAAATTGTGAACGTAAATTAAATCAAACAGTTACTCTATAAATGAGGAATGCATTTACTCAAATCAACTAACAGATGTATTAGTCACGAATGAATTAACACTCAATTACAGTATACATGAAATACATTATACAGAATAAAAAAGGGTAAATGTGTTACAGAAATAACACTTATATGGGTCTTTTAGAATGACCTTTAAGAGAAAAAGTCTAATGTGTGTCTGTACACACATTGAGCTTGCAAACAAGGCCTCGATGAACCAAAAGAGACTCCAATCTTTTATCCTTGGTAAAACATAAAGTCACCTGAATTAACATTTCTTTGCACTTTTCTGGGGGAAAACAAAAGGAAGGACATCACAACCGGATTCTAATCTAATTATCAAACTCGTAAATGTTAGTGTAACGACAGGGCACCAGGAAGCTGCCCAGTAACCGAAAGGTTGCTGGGTTGAATCCAAGAGCTGACAAGGTAAAAATCTGTCGTTCTGCCCCTGAGCAAGGCAGTTAGCCCACCTTTCCCTGGGCGTCGAAGACGTGGATGTCGATTAAAGCAGCACCCCGCACCTCTCTGATTCAGAGGGGTTGGGTTAAATGCGGAAAAACAGATTTCAGTTGAAGGCGTTCAGTTGTAAAACTGACTAGGTATCCCCCTCCCTTTTCCCTTTTATCTGATAAGCGATCAGTCAATCATACAATTCTGACCAGTCTTTTTGATAAGACATCAATCAGAACATGTACAGTACAACAAGACATATCAAACTGTTCAGCTCTCCAAACATGATAATAATACAATGTCAGGTCCAATTTGAATCGCTTTCAACCTTGAGGGCGGAGGGAACCATGGCTTCTCCTGCACGTCATGGGAATGTCCTGCCCATGGTTGAAGGTGCGAGCAAGGATGTACCTCACTCTTTCAAATGGTAAAACATGGTTATTTCTCGAGATTGAATAAAAAACTACAGAACAAAATACAAAACCCTCCAAACCAAAAAGTCCTGTGGTGTTGATGGTATCCTGAAGGAAATTATAAGATATACAGACCACAAATTCCAATTGGCTATACTTAAACTCTTTAACATCATCCTCATCTCTGGCATCTTCCACAATATTTGGAACCAAGGACTGATCACCCCAATCCATTAAAGTAGATACAATTTTGACCCCAATAACTACTGGGGGATATGCGTCAACAGCAACCTTGAGAAAATCCTCTGCATTATCATTAACAGCAGACTCGTACATTTCCTCAGTGAAAACAATGTACTGAGCAAATGTCAAATTAGCTTTTTTACCAAATTACCATATGACAGATCACATATTCACCCTGCACACTCTAATAGACGAACAAACAAACCAAAACAAAGGCAATTTCACATTTTTTTTGACTCAATTTGGCATGAGGGTCTGCTATACAAATTGATGGAAAGTGGTGTAAAACATACAACAAGTGTGCAGTTAAAATTGGCACAAAACTGACACATTTCTTTCCACAGGGCTGTGGGGTGAGACAGGGATACAGCTTGAGCAACACCCTCTTCAACATATACAATGCATTTGGAAAGTATTCAGACCCCTTCACTTTTTCCACAGGCTTATTATAAAATGGATTGAATAAAAGTAATTCCAGATCAATCTACACACAATACCCCATAATGACAAAGTGAAAGCAGGTTTTTAGAAATGTTTGCAAATGCAGCTCGAAGGAATTGTCCGTAGAACTCTGAGACAGGATTGTGTCAAGATACAGATCTTGGGAAGGGTACCACATTTTTTTGGCAGCATTGAAGGTCCCCAAGAACACAGTGGCCTCCATCATTGTTAAATGGAAGAAGTGTGGAACCACCAAGACTCTTCCTAGAGCTGGACACCCGGCCAAACTGAGCAATCGGGGGAGAAGGGCCTTGGTCAAGGAGGTGACCAAGAACCCAGTAGTCACTCTGACAGAGTTGTTCTGTGGAGATGGGAGAACTTTCTAGAAGGACAACCATCTCTGCATCACTCTACCAATCAGGCCTTTCTGGTAGAGTGGCCAGACGGAAGCCACTCCTCAATAAAAGGCACATGACAGCCCACTTGGAGTTTGCCAAAAGGCGCCTAAAGCACTCTCAGACAATGAGAAGCAAGATTCTCTGGTCTGATGAAACCAAGATTGAACTCTTTGGCCTGAATGCCAAGCGTCACATCTGGAGGAAACCAGACAACACTCATCACCTCACACAGCCAAAATAATGCAAGAGTGGCTTCGGGACATATCTCTGAATGTCTTTGAGTGTCCCAGCCAGATCGCAGACTTGAACCCGATTGAACATCTCTGGAGAGACCTGAAAATAGCTGTGCAGCAACGTTCCCCATCCAACCTGATACAGCTTGAGAGGATCTGCAGAGAAGAATGGGAGAAACTCCCCAAATACAGGTGCGCCAAGTGTCATACATAGTAGTGTCATACATTTGCAAAAATTTCTACAAACCTGTTTTTGCTTTGTCATTATTCAGGTATTGTGTGTAGATTGATGAGGGAAAAAATGATTTAATCCATTTTAGAACAAGGCTGGAACATAACAAAATGTGGAAAAAGTGATTCTACAACCACCTAAAAGGAAACAATTCCCAAACCTTCCATAACAAAGCCATCACATACAGACAGATTAACCTAGAGAAGAGTCGCCTTCAGCAAGCTGGTCCTGGGGCTCTGTTCACATAAACAGACCCCACAGAGACCCAGGACAAAACACAATTAGACCCAACCAAAACATGACAAAAATATAATTACTTGATACTTCGGAAATAATTGACCAATAAAACAGAGCAACATGGAATGCTATTTGGCCCTAAACAGTGAGTACATAGTGGCAGAATACCTGATCACTGTGACTGACCCAAAAAATTAAGGAAAGCTTTGACTATGTACAGACTCAGTGAGCATAGCCTTGCTATTGAGAGAAGCCCCCATAGGCAGACCTGGCTCTCAAGAGTGATACCTAGTGTGTTTTCCAAATGAATGTATTCAACTGAAATGTGTTTTCCACGTTTAACCAGAGAGGTGCGGGGGGCTGCCTTAATTGACATCCCTGTCTTCGGCGCCCGGGGAACAGTGGGTTAACTGCCTTGCTTAGGGGCAGAACGACATATTTTTACCTTGTCAGCTAAGGGATTCAATCCAGCAACATTCCAGTTACTGGCCCAACACTCTAACCACTAGGCTACCTGCCGCCCCAAGAGAAGACAGTATGTGCACACTACCCACAAAATGAGGTGGAAGCTGAGCTTCACTTCCTAACCTCCTGCCAAATGTATGACCATATTAGTGACACATACAGTATTTCCATCAGATTACATAGACCCACAAATAATTCGAAAACATGTCCAATGTCAGGACCCGGTTACGAACCTGGGTCTCCGGAGTGAGAAACAGTCACTTAACCAACTGAGCCACGAATAGTCAGCAGAACCCAGAAGATGAGGCAGACACAGCAGTACTTAAGACGGTGTATTTAATAAAGTAAAAAAGGAGAAGTCCTTCAATACAAAAAATGGCAAATCCAACAGGTGGTAGGAATAGCACAAAAAAGCCTCAAGAGATACTCAAAAACAAAAACAGAATTCCACAAGAGCATCCACCGGAATCGACAAGAATACACAGAACACTAGGGCTGGGTGCTAACATACAAACACAGAGCACAGAACTGAGGGAAACTAAGGGTTTAAATACAATCAGGGAAAACGAGGCACAGGTGCAAATAATAATGGGGAACAAGGGAAAAAACATGAGGTCAAAAAGCACAATGGGGGCATCTAGTGACCAAAACCCGGAACAACCCTGGCCAAATCCTGACATCCAATTTTGATAAATTCACGTCTGTTGGGTGAAATACCACAGTGTGCCATAACAGCAACATGATTTGTGAACTGTTGCCACAAGAAAAGGGCAACCAATGAAGAACAAACACCAATGTAAATACAACCCATATTTATGTTTTTTATTTCCCCCTTTTGTACTTTAACCATTTGCACATTGTTACAACACTGTATATAGACATATGACATTTCAAATGTCTCTATTCCTTTGAAACTTTTGTGAGTGTTTACTGTTAATTTTGTATTGTTTATTTCACTTTTGTTTATTATCTATTTCACTTGCTTTGGCAATGTAAACATATGTTTCCCATGCCAATAAAGCTTGTTGAATTGAATTAAAGCCATTGATCGTGATTGACAACACGGTGTGCTGTCGCCAGCCAGTTGCATATGTAGTCTGTGTCCAGAGTCTAAGAAGGTCATCATCTCTCCCCACTACACTGGCTCTTGTCCTGCAGAGCTGTGTGCTCATCACTGTGTCCTTGTGATGTGTCTGGGCCTGGAGAGAGTCCCTCTGGAGGATGGGAGGAAAGCGGATTAGCGAGTGTCAGAGAGAGCCTCTGTCATACTGCCAAAACACAGTCACTCTGCCAGGACAGGCTTTAACTGAGGGACCCACTATGAAGACAGTAACTGACCCCAATGCAGCAGTAAACAGCCCCTACACTTCTTCTCAGAGGACACCATGTCTTTGGGATTAGAGACTGATAAAAGGACTAGGATGGGCTGGGGCTACAATATGAGGTTTGGAGCAGGGGCTAGGAGATTAGGCTGGGGCTAGGAGATTAGGCTGGGGCTAGGAGATTAGGCTGGGCTAGGAGAGAAGGCTGGGGCTAGGAGAGAAGGTTGAAACTAGGAGATGAGGCTGGAGCTAGGAGAGAAGGCTGGAGCTAGGAGAGAAGGCTGGAGCTGGAAGAGAAGGCTGGAGCTAGGAGAGAAGGCTGGGGCTAGGAGATGAGGCTGGGGCTAGGAGATGAGGCTGGGGCTAGGAGATGAGGCTGGGCTAGGAGATGAGGCTGGGCTAGGAGATGAGGCTGGGCTAGGAGAGAAGGCTGTGGATAGGAGATGAGGCTGGAACTAGGAGATGAGGCTGGGGCTAGGAGAGAAGGCTGGGGCTAGGAGAGGAGGCTGGGGCTAGGAGAGAAGGCTGGGGCTAGGAGAGAAGGCTGGGGCTAGGAGAGGAGGCTGGGGCTAGGAGAGAAGGCTGGAACTAGGAGAGAAGGCTGGGCTAGGAGAGGAGGCTGGGCTAGGAGAGAAGGCTGTGGATAGGAGATGAGGCTGGAACTAGGAGATGAGGCTGGGGCTAGGAGAGGAGGCTGGGGCTAGGAGAGAAGGCTGGGGCTAGGAGAGAAGGCTGGGGTGAAGCTAGGAGAGAAGGCTGGAACTAGGAGATGAGGCTGGAACTAGGAGATGAGGCTGGGGCTAGGAGAGCAGGCTGGAACTCGGAGATGAGGCTGGGGCCAGGAGATGAGGCTGGGGCTAAGAGATGAGGCTGGGGCTAGGAGATGAGCCTGGGGTAGGAGATGAGGCTGGGCTAGGAGATGAGGCTGGGCTAGGAGAGAAGGCTGTGGCTAGGAGATGAGGCTGGAACTAGGAGATGAGGCTGGAACTAGGGGAGAAGGCTGGAACTAGGAGATGAGGCTGGGGCTAGGAGAGAAGGCTGGGGCTAGGAGAGAAGGCTGGGGCTAGGAGATGAGGCTGGGGCTAGGAGAGAAGGCTGGGGCTAGGAGAGAAGGCTGGGGCTAGGAGAGAAGGCTGGGGCTAGAAGAGGAGGCTGGGGCTAGGAGAGGAGGCTGGGGCTAGAAGAGGAGGCTGGGGCTAGGAGAGAAGGCTGGGGCAAGGAGATGGGGCTGGGGCTAGAAGAGAAGGCTGGGGGTGAAGCTAGGAGAGAAGGCTGGAACTAGGAGATGAGGCTAGAACTAGGAGATGAGGCTGGGGCTAGGAGAGAAGGCTGGAACTAGGAGATGAGGCAGGGGCTAGGAGATGAGTCTGGGCCTAGGAGATGAGGCTGGGAGCTGGGGGTTAGGATATACAGTCTCTAGCTGATTGCTGACTTCCTCAGAAGATGACCTTGAATTAGCCTATCCTCTGTCTGTCTCTTTCCAATTCTGCTGCTGCCTTGTATAATTTTCCCTCTCGACTACCTGACTGGTAGGATAATCAGAGGAACAAGGTTCGCCTAGAGATGGTAAAGGAGAATCTACACTGAGACACAGACAGCCCCAGGACCACCATACTGTATGATATAATGATGGTATTGCACAGTAGAGGAGCAATTTATCTACATTTTGACACATTTGGCTTTTTATTTGCGTACTCCTGCACACCTCCTAATGTGTGTCCATATCCTTATAAACCTGTGTGTATGTGTGTTGCAGTGCCACCCTCCTGGTGTTCCTGGTTGACCTGTTGAAGAGCTCGGTGGCGATGCAGGAACAGATGCTGGGAGGGAAAGGATTCCTTGTAATCGGGTTTCTGCTGGAGAAGGTAGAAACTCTAACCAAAACCATAAAGAACACTGGAGATAAGGCATGGACTCTTTGTCATCTTCCATAGTTTTGAATGTATGTCCTGCTTTGCTTTGATGTTGTCTATATGGGTTTTTAATGATCCAATCAATCAAAATCAATCAATTAAATCAATACATCATACCTTGTACCTCAAATGGCATGCTATTCCCCATATAGTGCACTACAGTTGACCAAATCTACAGTGTTTGGTTTGGCCTAATTGTCACGATCGTCGTTTAAATAAGTGGACCAAGGCGCAGCGTGAGTAGAGTTCCACATATTTATTACAGTGAAACTTAAAAACAACAAAGAACTAACGAACGTGCAGTACGTAGCACACATAGGCACTAAACAAAACAATATCCCACAACGCAGGTGGTAAAAGGGACACCCTAAGTATGATCCCAAATTAGAGGCAACGATATTCAGCTGCCTTCAATTGAGAACAATACTCACACCAACATAGAAATATAATAACTACAGAAAAAAAACTAGTCATGCTCTGACCTATTACACCATAGAAATCCCCGAGGGCTCTCTATGGTCAGGGCGTGAAAGTACCCCCCACAAAGGTGCGGACTCTGACCGCAAAAACCTGAACCTAGATGCGGTGGGCAACCAGCATCGGTGGCAGCTCCGGTGCGGGACGTAGCACCGCTCAGACCGCAGATCCGGCCATGAAGCCGGGCTGAGTGCCGTGCCCGGACCGGGCAACAGGGCAGAGGAAGGCTCCGGCCATGGAGCGGGACTGGACTTTGTGCCTGGACTGAGCACCGGTGCAGAGGAAGGCTCCGGCCATGGAGCAGGACTGGATGCCGTGCCTGGATTGAGCACCGGCGCAGAGGAAGGCTCCGGCCATGGAGCAGGACTGGATGCCGTGCCTGGACTGAGCACCGGCGCAGAGGAAGGCTCCGGCCATGGAGCGGGACTGGACACCGTGCCTGGACTGAGCACCGGCGCAGAGGAAGGTTCCGGCCATGGAGCGGGACTGGACGCCGTGCCTGAACTGTGCACCCGTGCAGGAAGCTCCGGGCCGTGAACTGTCGCTGGAAGCTCTGGGCTGTAGACCATCGCTGGAGACTCAGGGCTGGTGACACACTCTTCAGGGTTAGTGCGGGGAGCCGGCACAGGACATACCGGGCTGGGGAGGCGCACTGGAGGCCTGGTGCGTGTAGCCGGCACAGGTTTCACCGGACTGATGACATGCTCTTCAGGGCGAGTGCGCTGCAGAATACACCTAACCAACATCTCTCTGCGATCTCCATCCTCCAATTGCTCCATCGACTCCCAGACGGTCTCTGGCTCTCTCCTCGGCTCAGCCGACCGCCCCCTGTGCCCCCTTCCCCAAAAATAATTTGGGGTTGCCCTTGGGCTGTTTGTGGCTGTGGACCCCGGTGTCATCGCTGTCCTCCTATACTCCTTGGCGATTCCCGCCAAGGAATGGTCTCGCATCCACCCAGTATTTCCTCCCATGTCCAACTCTCCTTTACCTCCTGGGCATGCTGCTTGGTCCTGTAGTGGTGGGATATTCTGTCACGTTCGTCGTAAGAATGAGTGGACCAAGGCGCAGCGTGAGTAGAGTTCCACATATTTATTACAGTGAAACTTAAAACAATAAAGAATTAACGAACGTGCAGTATGTAGCGCACATAGGCACTAAACAAAAGAATATCCCACAACGCAGGTGGTAAAAGGGACACACTAAGTATGATCCCCAATTAGAGTCAACGATATTCAGCTGCCTCCAATTGGGAACCATACTCACACACCAACATAGAACTATAATAACTAGAAAACCCCCCTAGTCCCGCTCTGACCTATTACACCATAGAGAACCCTGAGGGCTCTCTATGGTCAGGGCATGTCACTAATAGAGCTCTGGTCAAAAGGTAGTGCACTATATAGGGAGTAGAGTGCAATTTAAGTTTACCCGTTCTTACTTTCTATGGTGTGCTAGGCAACAGTTGATGACAGTTATTTATAGATTGATATCTTTCAACAAATGTCCTCACTTTACTCCTCACTCTCAGTCCAAGGATATCAGAAAAGGACCAGAATTCGATCCATGGTTCTGAAACAGACAGGGACACAACAGGGCATCAGCCAGTCAGACGGACTGTGTAATGCTGTTTGAAACATGGAGCCCAGTAGGCCTCGGACTGATAAGATCAAACCACAGATCAAAGAACAGAGCAGAGAGGCACAGAGGTGAGGAAGAGATTTGGAAGAAGAATCCACTTTGTGTTTTGAAGGGTATGTCGTCTCACTGCTTCCCCAGCCAGCCGCTGTCAGGTTGTATCCAAAATGGCATCCTATTCCCAACATAGTGCACTTCTTTTGACCAGAGCCCCATGGGGCCTTTTTGGATGCAGACAGACTGTCCTGTAGCATCCTGACATCTATCCATCAGAGTCCTGCAGAGCCCAGATCTCAGGGCCAGGAACAGGTGGCTGTAACAGGGGCCCGACGGGGGAAGCACTTCATCCCTCTCTCTCTCTCTGTCTCTCTCTCTTTCTCTCCTCTCCCTTCCACTGCCAACTCTCACACACTCACACCATCCTACCATCTGGTTTAGATCTGTTTATATCACAGCTAGAATGTTAGGAGAGACTACCTGTACCTGGTCAGGAGACATTTTGACAGACAACAATAATAACAGAAAGACTCCTGGATGCTCAGTCAAATGCTCTCAAACTTGGCTTGTTTGGTGAAATGTCTATACATCCCAGTTGATTACTTCAAAATGGTGAAACTCCTCGATGGCACTGCCCATGCTAAAACAGGCAAGTGAACCCTCTATTCAACTCTATGGTTGGCTTATTATTATTGATTGATTGATTGATTGGTTGACTAGGTTGATTGATTGATTGAATATCCAGTGGTCTGACCATTCCCTGTGCCCTCAGTCCTCCAGGGTCCACATCACTCGTGCGGTCCTGGAGCAGTTCCTGTCCTTCGCTAAATACCTAGATGGGTTAACCCATGGAGCGCCACTCCTCAAACAGCTCTGTGACCACATCCTGTTCAACGCAGCCATCTGGATACACACCCCCGCCAAGGTAAGCCCTGCCCGACACCCCCACCATGGTAAGCTCCATCCCCACACCCCCACCCAATCTGGTTCCACTGGGTCCAGGTAGCTCCATGGTAACCCACCTGAGTTCTGACTCACTGAAGACTGTTTAGAGCATTACTCACTTCTACCATTATCCATTATGTAACACAACAGGGTCCTGATATTAGTGTATATTTTCTCCTCTGTATTGAAGGCTGCACCACTGACTCAGGCTTACTGCCTGCTGTCACAATCAGCTCCTCAACCCTGATAAGTACTGAAAGTCAAAGAGTGAAAACACATAATTACCCGTGAAGAAGAGGATGAGGCGGATCAGAGGAGCTGGGTTGTGTGGAGAATCCATTCTCCTCACTGACACCGCTGCTGGTGGCTCTTATGAATAAACACACAACAGCTGAGGGGAAAAATGTCTCAGGAGTTGTGGTTGAGAGAGTCTCTGGAGGCCGTCCTCAGACCCTCACACACACTCCGTTCACATTGAGCAGAGTGAGAGCGAGAGAGATTGTTGTTCCTGTGTTCCCCGTGGACAATATTGATTATTATTATTTGAATTATGTTAATATTGTAAATATACAAAGTAAACTTTGGCAATATTTTCAATGTTACGTCATGCCGATGAGAGAGGGAGGGAGAACTGAGTTGGAGCACTTTTAGATATCTCCTCTCCGTGAGTCGGAGTACAAGCTGTAGAGGGACTGTGTAGGATTATAGTCCAGTCTATTGCTAATTACAGAGGCTGTATTAATGAGCCTGAACAGAGCACAGCGGAGAGATGGAGAGAGAGGAGAGGGGGGTGATGAGAGGAGGCTATTATTATGGGTTCTAATGAGTGTGATGTATGGTGAGCCACAGCAGCCTGCCTCGCTCTCTGTTCTACACCTGCATGGAGGGTGATGGGCTCAGCTTGAACCTCTTTCATTCCGTTCACAGCCTTAATGTAATACTTTCAGCAGCCTGGAGTGGGTTCTAAATGATTACACCTGATAGCGATATTCATGTAGAATCACTGGGTATAGGTTCATGATTTGTTTGTTTGTGTGTGTGTGTGTGTGTGTGTGCGCGCATTCATGTGTGTGTGTACTCTCCCCTCAGGTCCAGCTCTCTCTGTACACATACCTGTCTGCAGAGTTTATCGGCACAGCAACCATCTACAACACCATCCGTCGTATTGGGACTGTGCTGCAGCTGATGCACAGTCTGAAGTACTACTACTGGACCTGTAACCCTGAGGCCAGCAGTGGGATTACACCTAAAGGACTGGGTAAACACTCACATAACACTCACACACCACTCACACACCACAGGTCCAGAGATGACAGGCATCTCCTCTCTGTGTAGTAACAGGCTGCCATGAGGCGGCTGTCTGCTGTGTTGGAAGTCAAAATCCCCCATCATGTCTTCTTCCTCTCTCAGCTTTTTCCTCTCTGAAACTATTTAGAAGGCTCCGAGGGCCAGGTTCTGATACAGACCTACAGTACATGGTTGGAAGCAGTACTGTATGTATCCTACAGGTCAGGTTAGAACAGTGCTGATGAACCTGGTCTTTGTCTCAAATGGCATCCAATCGGGCTCCAGGCAAAAGAAGTGCACTATGTAAGGAATAGGGTGCCATTTGGACGTAACCACAGGAGAGAAGTGCAGTTTATTCCACAGAGGAAGTAGATGTGTATTAACTGTGTAATGAATAGTTGATGCAGCAGCTTAGCCTCTACTGACAGAGTTCACATGGTTAATGATTGCTCATGAAGCCCAGAAAACAGCAAGCAGCATGAACATTAATCAGCAGTAGGCTGGAGAATGTTGCCAGAACTACAGACTAGTCCTATATGAAATATTGAGGAGAGCTACAGTACAGATCTATGTGAAGTAGGATACTGAGTGTGTTTGTCTGTTGAAGGGAGAGTTATATATATAGACAGCTCTGGAACGTTCTGCTACGTTTCTATTCTGATCTGGGGAAGGGTTTGGACATTCTGGGCAGTTTTTACTGATGTTGATGAATAATAGATATTGTGTTATAGATTGCTTGTTTTGGTTGTTCTTACTAATGTCATGGCCTGTTTTGCTTTAGTATGTGTTGCAAAACAGTGAGACAAACAGTACTAGTGTATAAGATATTTATTGAAGTTCGTGCCATGTTCTGTTTGTTGCAGTTTGTAGCCATGTTCTGTTTGTTGAAGTTCGTAGCCATGTTCTGTTTGTTGAAGTTCGTAGCCATGTTGTTTATTGAAGTTCGTAGCCATGTTCTGTTTGTTGAAGTTCGTAACCATGTTCTGTTTGTTGTAGTTCGTAGCCATGTTCTGTTTGTTGAAGTTCGTAGCCATGTTCTGTTTGTTGAAGTTCGTAGCCATGTTCTGTTTGTTGAAGTTTGTAGCCATGTTCTGTTTGTTGAAGTTCGTAGCCATGTTCTGTTTGTTGAAGTTAGTAGCCATGTTCTGTTTGTTGAAGTTAGTAGCCATGTTCTGTTTGTTGAAGTTCGTAGCCATGTTCTGTTTGTTAAGGTTCGTAGCCATGTTCTGTTTGTTGAAGTTCGTAGCCATGTTCTGTTTGTTGAAGTTCGTAGCCATGTTCTAGTTGTTGAGGTTCGTAGCCATGTTGTTTATTGAAGTTAGTAGCCATGCTCTGTTTGTTGCAGTTAGTAGCCATGTTCTGTTTGTTGAAGTTCGTAGCCATGTTCTGTTTGTTGAAGTTCGTAGCCATGTTCTGTTTGTTGAGGTTCGTAGCCATGTTCTGTTTGTTGAGGTTCGTGGCCATGTTGTTTATTGAAGTTAGTAGCCATGTTCTGTTTGTTGAACTTCGTAGCCATGTTCTGTTTGTTGAAGTACGTAGCCATGTTCTGTTTGAGATTCGTAGCCATGTTGTTTATTGAAGTTAGTAGCCATGTTCTGTTTGTTGAACTTCGTAGCCATGTTCTGTTTGTTGAACTTCGTAGCCATGTTCTGTTTGTTGAAGTACGTAGCCATGTTCTGTTTGAGGTTCGTGGCCATGTTGTTTATTGAAGTTAGTAGCCATGTTCTGTTTGTTGAACTTCGTAGCCATGTTCTGTTTGTTGAAGTTCGTAGCCATGTTCTGTTTGTGAGGTTCGTAGCCATGTTGTTTATTGAAGTTAGTAGCTATGTTCTGTTTATTGAAGTTAGTAGCCATGTTCTGTTTGTTGAAGTTCGTAGCCATGTTCTGTTTGTTGAAGTTAGTAGCCATGTTCTGTTTGTTGAAGTTAGTAGCCATGTTCCGTTTGTTGAAGTTAGTAGCTATGTTCTGTTTGTTGAAGTTAGTAGCCATGTTCCGTTTGTTGAAGTTAGTAGCCATGTTCTGTTTGTTGAAGTTAGTAGCCATGTTCTGTTTGTTGAAGTTAGTAGCCATGTTCTGTTTGTTGAAGTTAGTAGCCATGTTCTGTTTGTTGAAGTTAGTAGCCATGTTCTGTTTGTTGAAGTTAGTAGCCATGTTCTGTTTGTTGAGGTTCGTAGCCATGTTCTGTTTGAGGTTCGTAGCCATGTTCTGTTTGTTGAGGTTCGTAGAACCTGGAGGTTACGTTATGATCCTTCTATTTCCATTAGATCTGTTTTTCCTTTGTCTCAGAGCATTCTGGTGTTGCCTGTAGATAGGGAGAGGGAATGGGAGGGAGAGGGAGATAGATAAAGGGAAAGGGAGATGGGGAGAGAGCTAGTAGATAATCAAGTGTTCAATTATAAGAACAAAGAGATGGTGGTTGGAACAGAGCTGCTGCTGCAGGTACACTCTGGCTACATCCCAAATGGCACCCTATTCCCTATATAGTCCACTACTTTTGACCAGGGCCCTTAGTCCACTACTTTTTAGCTATGTATGGAATGGAATGTAGGTAATAAGGTGCCATTTGGGACGCAGACGCACTTTGTCTCTGGAAATGTTGCTACTGGTTTCTCTGGGAGTCTGTAAATAGAGAGCCATCAAATTAAACCAATGCATCAACCTCTCACACACAGCCACTGCAGTGCAAGCTCAATTTCTCTCAATCCCTAACATGCGCTCGCACACACACACAATCTCTCTCTCTCGCCCTTGTACTCTCTCTCTCGTTCTCGCTCTCGTGCTCTGTCTCTCTGAATTATTCTGTTAGACACACAGTCTGTTGGTCCTGCTCCACTTATGTAGTCACATCCTCTGAAGTCACATTTCTAATTTCAGGTCACACTCCCAGCGTCTGGAACTGATCCATTTGGATAAGAGCCGTAACAATATTTCTACATTCCAAGTGGCACCCTATTCTCTACGTAGTGCACTACTTTGACCAGAGCCATATAGGGCACTATAAGGATTAGGATGCCATTTTGGACACAGACAATATTGTCTCATCTTGCACATGGCTGAGAACCTGTGTATCCTCCCAGTGAAAACATAGAGTATTGATCAACCCTGTGAAATATTATCCAAAGCTATTACTGCCTGCTTTATCTGAACCAAGCCAAGGGTGAAAGTAAAATTAGTTCAATTTCCTAAGTCTCTATAATAGGATGTGTGTAGGAAGCACACTGTCATGATTGCTATGGATTAATTACCAGTCCAGTCACACTGACTCACTGTAGCGAGGAGGAGAAAAAGGATTTCTGCATTAATAACACAAACATAAATCATTTATCAATAGTGAACCTTATACTCCTCCTGCCCAATACGCCTGGGGCAGGTTGACTGAACCAACCAATGAGAGCCTGAGGATCAACAGTCCATGAATGTAATTGGTTGTGATTAAGTTGGATGCAGCATGTGGATGCAGCTGTGTTGTTAAGGATGCTGTTATCTACGACTTGTTCTGTCCCTGTACTGTGTTCTCAGATGGCTCTCTATTAATCAGTCTGACGAGGAGCTGAGGGAGCCTGTGTTGAAGGGGTTCCATTGATTTCTGAGGGGAAACCGGACAGTCAGATGTTGTGTTACATTGTGTCTGACAGCAGAGGACTATCCTCACTCTGGGAGATACATTCTCATATGTCTTGTGTAAATGAAAGCTTGGTGTTATTGATATCTCTGTGGCAGAAACCTGTCTACGTACACTATATGTAGAACAGTATGTTGACAACCTTTCAAATGAGTGGATTCGGCTATTTCAGCCACAACCGTTGCTGACAGATGTATAAAATGCAGCACACAGCCTTGCAATCTCCATAGACAAACATTGACAGTAGAATGGCCTTACTGAAGAGCTCGCTGACTTTCAATATGGCACCGTCATATGATGCCACCTTTCCAACAAGTCAGTTTGTCAAATTTCTGCCCTGCTAGAGCGGCCGTGGTCAACTGTAAGTGCTGTTATTGTGAAGTGGAAATGTGTAGGAGCAACAACGGCTCAGCCGTGAAGTGGTAGGCCACACAATCTCACAGAACGGGACCGCCGAGTCCTGAGCATAGTGCTGGGTCTCGACCCCACCCTGTGCAACTGGGTACTGGACTTCCTGACGGGCCGCCCCCAGGTGGTGAGGGTAGGCAACAACATCTCCTCCCCGCTGATCCTCAACACTGGGGCCCCACAAGGGTGCGTTCTGAGCCCTCTCCTGTACTCCCTGTTCACCCACGACTGCGTGGCCACGCACGCCTCCAACTCAATCATCAAGTTTGCGGACGACACAACAGTGGTAGGCTTGATTACCAACAACGACGAGACGGCCTACAGGGAGGAGGTGAGGGCCCTCGGAGTGTGGTGTCAGGAAAATAACCTCACACTCAACGTCAACAAAACTAAGGAGATGATTGTGGACTTCAGGAAACAGCAGAGGGAACACCCCCCTATCCACATCGATGGAACAGTAGTGGAGAGAGTAGCAAGTTTTAAGTTCCTTGGCATACACATCACAGACAAACTGAATTGGTCCACTCACACAGACAGCATTGTGAAGAAGGCGCAGCAGCGCCTCTTCAACCTCAGGAGGCTGAAGAAATTCGGCTTGTCACCAAAAGCACTCACAAACTTCTACAGATGCACAATCGAGAGCATCCTGGCGGGCTGTATCACCGCCTGGTACGGCAACTGCTCCGCCCTCAACCGTAAGGCTCTCCAGAGGGTAGTGAGGTCTGCACAACGCATCACCGGGGGCAAACTACCTGCCCTCCAGGACACCTACACCACCCGATGTTACAGGAAGGCCATAAAGATCATCAAGGACATCAACCACCCGAGCCACTGCCTGTTCACCCCGCTATCATCCAGAAGGCGAGGTCAGTACAGGTGCATCAAAGCTGGGACCGAGAGACTGAAAAACAGCTTCTATCTCAAGGCCATCAGACTGTTAAACAGCCACCACTAACATTGAGTGGCTGCTGCCAACACACTGACACTGACTCAACTCCAGCCACTTTAATAATGGGAATTGATGGGAAATTATGTAAATATATCACTAGCCACTTTAAACAATGCTACCTTATATAATGTTACTTACCCTACATATTCATCTCATATGCATACGTATATACTGTACTCTATATCATCGACTGCATCCTTATGTAATACATGTATCACTAGCCACTTTAACTATGCCACTTTGTTTACATACTCATCTCATATGTATATACTGTACTCGATACCATCTACTGTATCTTGCCTATGCTGCTCTGTACCATCACTCATTCATATATCGTTATGTACATATTCTTTATCCCCTTACACTGTGTATAAGACAGTAGTTTAGGAATTGTTAGTTAGATTACTTGTTGGTTATTACTGCTTTGTCGGAACTAGAAGCACAAGCATTTCGCTACACTCGCATTAACATCTGCTAACCATGTGTATGTGACAAATAAATTTGATTTGGGCTGCAGCTGTAATCAATAACCAACCGTCTGTAGCGTGTCATATCTCATATCTGCTCAGTCATCTGGGTTTGGCAATGTTATGCATACAGCACCCTGTTGACGTGTACTGCGCTCTGTACATTTCTGATAGCGATGGATCGTTTCTGAGATGTGAAGTCAACATCAGACTTGTGTGTATGTGTGTGTGCACGTTACTGATCCCAGTGATTCGGTCTGTGTTTGTCCTCAGATGGTCCAAGGCCCACCCAGCAGGAGATCATCTCTCTCAGGGCTTTCATGTTGCTGTTCCTCAAACAACTCATCCTCAAGGTACTGCACACACACACACACACACACACACACACACACACACACACACACACACACACACACACACACACACACACACACACACACACACACACACACACCAAAACAGTTTATCTCCACCAGAAAGGCATCATGGGTAATTGCTCTGGAACCATTATAGTCCAATCAGCATGCAAGTTCAGGTCCATCCGTGTCGTGTTCAAATCAATTGCTTAGCTTCAACAACATGGCAGCAGGCTCCATTTCTGCCACAACTACCACCCCCAGCAGCCTCGGCCTGCAGCCACTACGGAAATAAGCAGAATTTAAACAACGGAGGGAAAATAAACTGGCTACTAATTAAAATATCTACAATCCTGAACAGCATCAGCTACATGCGTGCACACACACACACACACACACACACACACACACACACACACACACACACACACACACACACACACACACACACACACACACACACACAGCTCAAACAGCTCAAACAGCAATTAACTTCCAATCTGTTCCTGCAGAGACTCTGGTTCCTCCTCAGATGTGTTTAAACTTTACATCACTGTAAACAACAACAGGAGACTGGGGAACGAACACTGAACGTGCTGCAATATTATAGTAATTTCACAAACCAGCATTTGTCAACTGGTTCCAAAATTAGAATCATTCTCCATCAACAGCATAGCTCATGCCTACTTTTATCTCCTGGATACTGGCATACAAACACTCTGCCGTTAGCTTCAGTATATAGCAGACCTGCCAGTGTTTACTAAGCAATCTAAGGCAGTTTCCCATCTGTTTCTGTTAATAGTAGGAACACATAGTTTCTTTGGTCAGTGTGAAAACGTGTGTCATTTCTTAGGACCGAGGTGTGAAGGAAGATGAGCTGCAGAGTATCCTGAACTACCTGCTCACCATGCATGAGGTGAGTTTCAAGCCCCCATGGTTCTGTGCTGTTAAAAATATTTTTTACCGTTATTTAACTTGGCAAGTCAGTTAAGAACAAATTCTTCATTATAATGACGTCTTATCCTGGCCAAACCCTGAATACGCTGGGCCAATTGTGCAGCTCCTTCAGAATCACGGCTGGATGGGATTTAGCCTGGTTTTGAACCAGGGACTGCAGTGACAGCTCTTGTGTCTTAGACCACTGCACCACTCAGGAGCTGTAGTTGTGTAGGGTTGTGAGGTCTGTCCATTGATGATGGTCTGTCCATCTACTGTATGGAGCTGTAATCTCTCTCCATCTCCATAATCCATCTCTCTCCCTGTCTCCCTTTCTCTATCCCTCTCTATCTCTCACCCCCTCTCTCTCCCCTTTTCTCTCCCTCTCCATCTCTCACCCCCTCTCTCTCCCTTTCTCTATCCCTCTCCATCTCTCACCCCCTCTCTCTCCCTTTCTCTATCCCTCTCCATCTCTCACCCCCTCTCTCTCCCTTTCTCTATCCCTCTCCATCTCTCACCCCCTCTCTCTCCCTCTCTATCTCTCACCCCCCTCTCTCTCCCTTTCTCTATCCCTCTCCATCTCTCACCCCCTCTCTCTCCCTTTCTCTATCCCTCTCCATCTCTCACCCCCTCTCTCTCCCTCTCCATCTCTCACCCCCTCTCTCTCCCTCTCCATCTCTCACCCCCCTCTCTCTCCCTTTCTCTATCCCTCTCCATCTCTCACCCCCCTCTCTCTCCCTTTCTCTATCCCTCTCCATCTCTCACCCCTCTCACCCCCTTTCTCTATCCCTCTCCATCTCTCACCCCAACTCTCTCCCTTTCTCTATCCCTCTCCATCTCTCACCCCCTCTCTCTCCCTTTCTCTATCCCTCTCCATCTCTCACCCCCCTCTCTCTCCCTTTCTCTATCCCTCTCCATCTCTCACCCCCCTCTCTCTCCCTTTCTCTATCCCTCTCCATCTCTCACCCCCTCTCTCTCCCTTGCTCTATCCCTCTCCATCTCTCACCCCCCTCTCTCCCTTTCTCTATCCCTCTCCATCTCTCACCCCCTCTCTCCCTTCTCTATCCCTCTCCATCTCTCACCCCCCTCTCTCCCTTTCTCTATCCATCTCCATCTCTCACCCCCTCTCTCCCTTCTCTATCCCTCTCCATCTCTCACCCCCTCTCTCTCCCTTTCTCTATCCCTCTCCATCTCTCACCCCCTCTCTCTCCCTTTCTCTATCCCTCTCCATCTCTCACCCCCCTCTCTCTCCCTTTCTCTATCCCCTTCTCTTTTTCTTTTTCTAATTACCCTCTCTCTCTCTCTCTCTCTCTCTCTCTCTCTCTCTCTCTCTCTCTCTCTCTCTCTCTCTCTCTAGGATGATAATATCCATGATGTTCTTCAGCTGGTAGTGGCTCTGATGTCAGAACACCCAGCCTCCATGATTCCAGCTTTCGACCAGAGGAACGGCATACGGTACACACACACAGCCCTTGGGGAACAAAGCCCCCTTTCGGTTGATGCACAAAATGCATGTAATAACATCACATCTCTAACACTGGAGCCAGTGTTGTGAATCTACATGATACCTGTTGAATAATTCACATATTCTGTAAGAAAAAATCTACATAGAAATGATATGATATTAACATATTCATTTTTATTTCAGACACTGATGATCAAACATACTGTATGCCCTGTGTATTCTATGAAATATACATGTATATCAGCCACTGACTCCTGCAGAGTTCTCAGAATCTTTACTGCAGGAAATGGAATGGCTCAGTTTTGATCAGGATTTAATTTAGTCGTCACTCCGACACACAGACTCGGAGGTCTTTCCCTGCACACTCGACTAGTTCAGCCTGGTTTCATTGTCTGCGTCCCACCACTCCATTCCCTTTATAGTGCACTATGACCAGAGCCTATAGGGGACACAATCATTAACATGTCTACATGTGACTCATATGTCTTCTGTCCTGTTCCAGGGTGATGTACAAGCTGCTGGCCTCGAAGACTGAGAGCATCAGAGTCCAGTCCCTCAAAGTCCTAGGATACTTTCTCAAACACCTGGGACACAAGTGAGTTATTATCCCTCCCTCCCTCCCTCCCTCCCTCCCTCCCTCCCTCCCTCCCTCCCTCCCTCCCTCCCTCCCTCCCTCCCTCCCTCCCTCCCTCCCTCCCTCCCTCCCTCCCTCCCTCCCTCCCTCCCTCCCTCCCTCCCCCTCCCCCCAAGGGAGGTCTGGATCTATGAAAGACATTCTCTTCTCCCGTCTTCTCTTCTTCCCTTCTCCCCTCTTCTCTTCTTCTGTTCACACCTCTTCCCTTCTTCTGTTCACACCTCTTCCCTTCTTCTGTTCACACCTCTTCCCTTCTTCTGTTCACACCTCTTCTCTTCTTCTGTTCACACCTCTTCTCTTCTTCTGTTCACACCTCTTCTCTTCTTCTGTTCTCCCCTCTTCTCTTCTTCTGTTCAGACCTTTTCTCTTCTTCTGTTCACACCTTTTCTCTTCTTCTGTTCACACCTTTTCTCTTCTTCTGTTCACACCTTTTCTCTTCTTCTGTTCACACCTTTTCTCTTCTTCTGTTCACACCTTTTCTCTTCTTCTGTTCACACCTTTTCTCTTCTTCTGTTCACCCCTCTTCTCTTCTTCTCTTCACCCCTCTTCTCTTCTGTTCACACTTCTTCTCTTCTTCTGTTCACACTTCTTCTCTTCTTCTGTTCACACTTCTTCTCTTCTTCTGTTCACCCCTCTTCTCTTCTTCTCCCCTCTTCTCTTCTTCTGTTCACACCTCTTCTCTTCTTCTGTTCACACCTTTTCTCTTCTTCTGTTCACACCTCTTCTTCTGTTCACCCCTCTTCTCTTCTTCTGTTCACACCTCTTCTTCTGTTCACACCTCTTCTCTTCTTTTGTTCACACCTTTTCTCTTCTTCTGTTCACCCCTTTTCTCTTCTTCTGTTCACCCCTCTTCTCTTCTTCTGTTCTCCCCTCTTCTCTTCTTCTGTTCTCCCCTCGTCTCTTCTTCTGTTCTCCCCTCTTCTCTTCTTCTGTTCTCCCCTCTTCTCTTCTTCTGTTCTCCCCTCTTCTCTTCTTCTGTTCACACCTCTTCTCTTCTTCTGTTCACACCTCTTCTCTTCTTCTGTTCACACCTTTTCTCTTCTTCTGTTCACACATTTTCTCTTCTTCTGTTCACACCTTTTCTCTTCTTCTGTTCACACCTTTTCTCTTCTTCTGTTCACCCCTCTTCTCTTCTTCTCTTCACCCCTCTTCTCTTCTGTTCACACTTCTTCTGTTCACACTTCTTCTCTTCTTCTGTTCACCCCTCTTCTCTTCGTCTCCCCTCTTCTCTTCTTCTGTTCACACCTTTTCTCTTCTTCTGTTCACACCTCTTCTTCTGTTCACCCCTCTTCTCTTCTTCTGTTCACACCTCTTCTTCTGTTCACACCTCTTCTTCTGTTCACACCTCTTCTCTTCTTTTGTTCACACCTCTTCTCTTCTTCTGTTCACACCTATTCTCTTCTTCTGTTCACACCTCTTCTCTTCTTCTGTTCTCCCCTCTTCTCTTCTTCTGTTCACACCTCTTCTCTTCTTCTGTTCACACCTCTTCTCTTCTTCTGTTCACACCTCTTCTCTTCTTCTGTTCACACCTCTTCTCTTCTTCTGTTCACCCCTCTTCTCTTCTTCTCTTCTCCCTTCTTCTCTTCTTCTTTTCTCACCTCTTCTCTTCTTCTCTTAAAATATGTTTTGTCTGAAGCGTAAAACTGTCATCCAGGGACTTCTAACAGGGTTACTGTGTGTGTGTGTGTGTGTGTGTGTGTGTGTGTGTGTGTGTGTGTGTCTGTCCACAGAAGGAAGGTTGAGATCATGCACACACACAGTCTCTTCACTCTCTTGGGGGAGAGGCTGATGCTTCACACTAATACTGTGTCAGTGACCATCTACAACGCGCTGTACGAGGTACATTCTTCTCTGTAACTTCTCTATAACTACACACACACTTCTTCTTCGGGGATCTCTCGTAGTCCAGTATGTTTTCCCTCCAGGTGCCACGGCTCCGGGTTGCGTTATGGGTCTGGCTTTGCCATGGGTCCTGAGATGGCTGAACAGGCCAATCCGTGACCTGCAGATCTTGTGGCAGTGGGGTCAGGGATGGTTATAGCCTCGTGCTGATAATCTCCTATAACCTCATTATGTCCACCCCCTTGTCCTATTAGAAGCAGAGACAACCTTGGTACATCCCAAATGACACCCTATTCCCTATTTAGTGATTGTCTGTGTTCTTCCCATCAGATCCTGACAGAGCAGGTGTGTACCCAGGTCGTCCACAAACCCCACCCTGAACCAGACTCGACAATCAAGATACAGAACCCCAGTAAGTTTGTCTGCTGTCCCTCTGAATGTTATTGTAGTCAAGTCAAACTTTATTTAAAGTGCAGACTTAGCAAAGTCGTGTGTGTGTGTGTGTGTTCCAGTGATCCTTAAGGTAGTAGCGACCCTGTTGAAGAGCTCGTCCCCCAGCGTTGAGCTGATGGAGGTTCGACGTCTCTTCCTCTCAGACATGATCAAACTGTTCAGCAACAGCCGCGAAAACCGACGGTGCGGACACGCATGGACATGCACGCAAGCTCATACACACACACACACACACACACACACACACACACACACACACACACACACACACACACACACACACACACACACACACACACACACACACACACACGCATGGACATGCACGCAAGCTCATACACACACACACACGCATGGACATGCACGCAAGCTCAAACACACACACACACACACACACACACACACACACACACACACACACACACACACACACACACACACACACACACGCATGGACATGCACGCAAGCTCATACACACACACACACACACACACACACACACACACACACACACACACACACACACACACACACACACACACACACACACACACACACGCATGGACATGCACGCAAGCTCATACACACACACACACACACACACACACACACACACACACACACACACACACACACACACACAGTCACTCTATAATTTACAGCTGTGTCATGACTCTTTCCCAGCAGCGACTGGTATTAGTGATAGTGATACTGGTGGTATCACCAATCTACACACTATTGTTGTCTAACTACTGACTATATAACAAAGCATCAGATCATTTCACTAATTTACATAATAGAAGGTGATCAGAATGAATTGTGACTGTTTCACTGATAGAGTGGCTGGTGATCAAGTCACATTAGAACCGAGCAACAATCAGAGGGAGTACTTGAGAATATGCTGTTGGCCTACAGACCGACTTTAACTTAGACTACTGACTATGTAGCCATGGTCTCTCCTGCTGTTTGCTCTAGTAGTGAGAAACGTATTGATAATAGTTGTAATAGTATATATTATTGTTCTAGGTGTCTGCTGCAGTGTTCAGTATGGCAGGACTGGATGTTCAGTCTGGGCTATATCAACCCTAAAAACCCAGAGGAACAGAAGATGATGGAGATGGTCTATAGCCTCTTCAGGATCCTGCTCTACCATGCTATCAAGTATGAGTGGGGAGGTTGGAGGGTCTGGGTGGATACACTCTCCATCGCTCACTCCAAGGTAAGACTCAGCGGCTGTCTGCGTCCCAAATAGCATATAGTGCACTACTTTTGATCATGTCTCTCCCTCTCTATATGGTAACCTACACGAGGCACATATGGAGAACCTTGCTGAGATGAGCTTGATTATTAGTTCTAGGTGATTAATTATAGATAATATTATTGATAATGTCTGTTCTATACTGTAGGTAACATACGAGGCCCATAAGGAGTACCTGGCTAAGATGTATGAGGACTACCAGCGTCAGGAAGAGGAGAACATTAAGAAGGGGAGGAAGGGTCTGGTCAGCACCATCTCAGGCCTGCAGGACCTCCAGGCCGGGGGCATCCAGGGGAACATGGAGATCAGAGAGATAGACTCCCAGACACAGACCCCGGAGAGCGAGGCCGACTACCCCGAGACCCCCGGCCACCCCCGGAACACACCGTCAGAGGGGAAGACAAGGGAGGAGGGGGGGCTCGGGGGGACAGGGAGGACGGGGTCAGGGGTCAGAGTGGAGGTTCATGACCTGTTGGTGGACATCAAGGCTGAAAAGGTATGGTGTCTCCATCTGTTTTAATAGTTTTTACAGGTGATGCTCTTATCCAAAGCAACTTCCAGTCAGTGCATTCAACTAAGTTTAGTTGGAAAAAACCACCACATATCACAGTTCTTGCAAGTAGACTCTTAAAATCAATCAGTCAGTCAGTCAGTTAATCAATCAATCAGCTAATCAATCAATCCCTCCATCTCCCAGGTGGAAGCCACAGAGGTGAAGCTGGATGACCTGGACCTGTCTCCAGAGCCGCTGGGCGTGACAGTGGGTGTGGCCGGGGGTGTTGTCTCTGAGGACAGGGGCGGGGCGTTGGTCCAGGTGGACTCCCTATTGGACAACGTTTACTGTGCTGCTGTAGAGAAGCTAAGCAGCAGCGCCGCCAGTGGTGTACTGGTCCCCAACGCAACTGTCGCCGTCGCACCCGACAACCACAACACTGGTCCCCTCATCACCCTTGCTGATGACGACAAGGACAGTCTCCCTAGCAACAGCAGCTTCATGTTTGGCCAGGTTAGTTCATCTTTCTTTTCTTTTCTTCTGCTTGTGTTTTGTTATGTGCAAGTTAACTAAACAGAACTGAACTCAACAGGAAGAGCCCCTGGTCCTGCCAAGTACTGCTTCTAACCCTGATCCAGACCCTGACTCCCCTTTCCCCCCGGGCCACAGCCATGACCTGGGCCTGCTGGACCACATGACTGGCAGCTCTGAGCTGGGGACCATCGGCATGGTCGGCACGGTCACTCCTGGTGGTCCGATCAGCAGCATCCTGGAGGAGGAGAGATTTAAGCTCCAGACCACCCTGGGTGACGTCACCTCCAAGCCCAGGGAAGAGGCCTGCTCTAAGGGGTCGGAGTTCACAGAAACCGGGGCTGGAGCTAGGGTTGAAGGGTCTGGGTTGTCGGAGGGGGGCGAGCCCTTGGCTGGTGGGAAAGGTAGTGGGACAGATGCAGTCAGCAACACCTCAGACACTGAGAGGTCAGACGAAGGAAAGGAGGTTAAGAAGATTCAGACCACTGCTACTACACAGGTTAGTTAAATTACAAGACCTCCCTCCCTCTTGTCCTCTCTTCCTCCTCTCTCCCACTTCCCTTTGTCCCTCCTCTCTCCCTCCTGTTAGTAAGTCTGATGCGAGGAAGGATGAGGAGAAGGAGGAGGGAGAGGAGGAGGAGAGAGAGGGAGAGGAGGAGGAGAGAGAGAAAGCGGAGGAGGAGGAGAGAGAGGGAGAGGAGGAGGAGGAGAGGGAGAGGAGGAGGAGAGAGAGGAAGCGGAGGAGGAGGAGGAGGAGGAGGAGAGAGAGAGAGAGCGAGAGAGGGAGAGGAGGAGGAGAGAGAGGAAGCGGAGGAGGAGGAGGAGGAGAGAGAGAGGAAGAGGAGGAGGAGGAGGAGGAGGAGGAGAAGGAGGAGAGAGAGAGAGGGAAAGGAGGAGGAGAGAGAGGAAGCGGAGGAGGAGGAGGAGGAGAAGGAGGAGAGAGAGAGGAGGAGAGAGAGGAAGCGGAGGAGGAGGAGGAGGATGAGGAGAAGGAGGAGAGAGAGAGGGAGAGGAGGAGGAGAGAGAGGAAGCGGAGGAGGAGGAGGAGAAGGAGGAGAGAGAGAGAGGGAGAGGAGGAGGAGAGAGAGGAAGCGGAGGAGGAGGAGGAGGAGGAGAGAGGACTAAAAGACTATTAATAGAGTCTCTGCTGTTATGTAATGACTCATTTTAATTTACACACTGCTTTATACACTGTGAATTACAGTTTTGTGTGTGTGTGTGTCTCTGTGTGTGTGTCTCTGTGTGTGTGTCTAATGTGTGTGTGTCTAATGTGTGTGTGTCAGTCCCTCCATAGTCGTACAGCAGCCCAGTTAGAGCGTGCCCTGCGTGTGGACCTGGGCTTCAGAGGGATGCCCATGACAGAGGAGCAGCGGCGCCAGTTCAGCCCTGGCCCTCGCACCACCATGTTCCGCATCCCAGAGTTCAAGTGGTCAGCCATGCACCAGCGCCTCCTCACCGACCTGCTGTTGGCCCTGGAGACAGACGTCCACATCTGGAGGAGGTGAGGGGACCGAGATATTGAGGACATGTCCATAATCAGTGCACTACTTTGTATCAAAGCCCAATGCCCCTCTGTAGTGCACTATGCGGGCGGCAGGGTAGCCTAGTGGTTAGAGTGTTGGACTAGTAACCGGAAGGTTGCAAGTTCAAACCCCCGAGCTGACAAGGTACAAATCTGTCATTCTGCCCCTGAACAGGCAGTTAACCCACTGTTCCTAGGCCGTCATTGAAAATAAGAATTTGTTCTTAACTGACTTGCCTGGTTAAATAAAGGTAAAATAAATAAAAAAATGTCTGACCACGTTGGGCTTCCACAGAGGACATGCAGTGGGATGTTACGTTAACATTTTGATCATTTAGCAGATGCTCTTACAGTCTGTGCATTCAATTAAGTTAGGTAAGACAACTGAATATCACATTCATTGAGAGTAAAACAAGAGTTACAGTAGATCCTGCAGCCAGGGTTTCTAACTAACCTAACTGTGGCTGATTATTCACCACGTATCCCTGACCTGACTAAGACCTGACCTATGCTTAACATTGTGTGACATGCTACTGCATCCTGATTAAATGAACTGTAATCCAGTTCTATCCCTCTCTCTTTCTGCCTCCCTGCAGCCATTCAACCAAATCCGTCATGGATTTTGTCAACAGCAATGAGAACATCATCTTTGTCCACAACACCATCCACCTCCTCTCTCAGATGGTAGACAACATCATCATCGCCTGTGGAGGGATCCTTCCTCTACTCTCCGCTGCCACCTCTCCTTCTGTAAGTCATTCAGTCAGTCTTTCTACCAACTCTCCTTCTGTAAGTCATTCAGTCAGTCTTTCTACCACCTCTCCTTCTGTAAATCAGTCAGTCAGCTTCTCTGCCACCTCTCCTTCTATAAATCAGTCAGTCAGATTCTCTGCCACCTCTCCTTCTGTAAATCAGTCAGTCAGTCTTTCTACCACCTCTCCTTCTGTAAATCAGTCAGTCAGCTTCTCTGCCACCTCTCCTTCTGTAAATCAGTCAGTCAGATTGTCTGCCACCTCTCCTTCTGTAAGTCATTCATTCAGTCTTTCTACCACCTCTCCTTCTGTAAATCAGTCAGTCAGTCTTTCTACCATCTCTCCTTCTGTAAATTAGTCAGTCAGCTTCTCTACCACCTCTCCTTCTGTAAATCAGTCAGTCAGCTTCACTGCCACCTCTCCTTCTGTAAATCAGTCAGTCAGTCTTTCTACCACCTCTCCTTCTGTAAATCAGTCAGTCAGCTTCACTGCCACCTCTCCTTCTGTAAATCAGTCAGTCAGTCTTTCTACCATCTCTCCTTCTGTAAATTAGTCAGTCAGATTGTCTGCCACCTCTCCTTCTGTAAATCAGTCAGTCAGCTTCTCTACCACCTCTCCTTCTGTAAATCAGTCAGTCAGCTTCACTGCCACCTCTCCTTCTGTAAATCAGTCAGTCAGTCTTTCTACCACCTCTCCTTCTGTAAATCAGTCAGTCAGCTTCTCTACCACCTCTCCTTCTGTAAATCAGTCAGTCAGCTTCACTGCCACCTCTCCTTCTGTAAATCAGTCAGTCAGCTTCTCTACCACCTCTCCTTCTGTAAATCAGTCAGTCAGCTTCACTGCCACCTCTCCTTCTGTAAATCAGTCAGTCAGCTTCTCTACCACCTCTCCTTCTGTAAATCAGTCAGTCAGTCTTTCTACCACCTCTCCTTCTGTAAATCAGTCAGTCAGCCTCTCTGCCACCTCTCCTTCTGTAAATCAGTCAGTCAGCTTCTCTGCCACCTCTCCTTCTGTAAATCAGTCAGTCAGATTGTCTGCCATCTCTCCTTCTATAAATCAGTCAGTCAGCTTCTCTACCACCTCTCCTTCTGTAAATCAGTCAGTCAGATTGTCTGCCATCTCTCCTTCTGTAAATCAGTCAGTCAGCCTCTCTGCCACCTCTCCTTCTCTAAATCAGTCAGTCAGCTTCTCTGCCACCTCTCCTTCTGTAAATCAGTCAGTCAGATTGTCTGCCATCTCTCCTTCTGTAAATCAGTCAGTCAGCTTCTCTGCCACCTCTCCTTCTGTAAATCAGTCAGTCAGATTGTCTGCCATCTCTCCTTCTGTAAATCAGTCAGTCAGCTTCTCTACCACCTCTCCTTCTGTAAATCAGTCAGTCAGATTGTCTGCCATCTCTCCTTCTGTAAATCAGTCAGTCAGCCTCTCTGCCACCTCTCCTTCTGTAAATCAGTCAGTCAGATTGTCTGCCATCTCTCCTTCTGTAAATCAGTCAGTCAGCCTCTCTGCCACCTCTCCTTCTGTAAATCAGTCAGTCAGCTTCTCTGCCACCTCTCCCTCTGTAAATCAGTCAGTCAGATTGTCTGCCATCTCTCCTTCTGTAAATCAGTCAGTCAGCCTCTCTGCCACCTCTCCTTCTGTAAATCAGTCAGTCAGCTTCTCTGCCACCTCTCCTTCTGTAAATCAGTCAGTCAGATTGTCTGCCATCTCTCCTTCTGTAAATCAGTCAGTCAGCCTCTCTGCCACCTCTCCTTCTGTAAATCAGTCAGTCAGCTTCTCTGCCACCTCTCCTTCTGTAAATCAGTCAGTCAGATTGTCTGCCATCTCTCCTTCTGTAAATCAGTCAGTCAGCCTCTCTGCCACCTCTCCTTCTGTAAATCAGTCAGTCAGCTTCTCTGCCACCTCTCCTTCTGTAAATCAGTCAGTCAGATTGTCTGCCATCTCTCCTTCTGTAAATCAGTCAGTCAGCTTCTCTGCCACCTCTCCTTCTGTAAATCAGTCAGTCAGATTGTCTGCCATCTCTCCTTCTGTAAATCAGTCAGTCAGCTTCTCTACCACCTCTCCTTCTGTAAATCAGTCAGTCAGATTGTCTGCCATCTCTCCTTCTGTAAATCAGTCAGTCAGCCTCTCTGCCACCTCTCCTTCTGTAAATCAGTCAGTCAGCTTCTCTGCCACCTCTCCTTCTGTAAATCAGTCAGTCAGATTGTCTGCCATCTCTCCTTCTGTAAATCAGTCAGTCAGCTTCACTGCCACCTCTCCTTCTGTAAATCAGTCAGTCAGTCTTTCTACCACCTCTCCTTCTGTAAATCAGTCAGTCAGTCTTTCTACCATCTCTCCTTCTGTAAATTAGTCAGTCAGATTGTCTGCCATCTCTCCTTCTGTAAATCAGTCAGTCAGCTTCTCTACCACCTCTCCTTCTGTAAATCAGTCAGTCAGCTTCTCTGCCACTCTCCTTCTGTAAATCAGTCAGTCAGCTTCACTGCCACCTCTCCTTCTGTAAATCAGTCAGTCAGCTTCTCTGCCACCTCTCCTTCTGTAAATCAGTCAGTCAGCTTCTCTGCCACCTCTCCTTCTGTAAATCAGTCAGTCAGCTTCTCTGCCACCTCTCCTTCTGTAAGTCAGTCAGTCAGCTTCTCTGCCACCTCTCCTTCTGTAAATCAGTCAGTCAGATTGTCTGCCATCTCTCCTTCTGTAAATCAGTCAGTCAGCTTCTCTGCCACCTCTCCTTCTGTAAATCAGTCAGTCAGATTGTCTGCCATCTCTCCTTCTGTAAATCAGTCAGTCAGCTTCTCTACCACCTCTCCTTCTGTAAATCAGTCAGTCAGATTGTCTGCCATCTCTCCTTCTGTAAATCAGTCAGTCAGCCTCTCTGCCACCTCTCCTTCTGTAAATCAGTCAGTCAGCTTCTCTGCCACCTCTCCTTCTGTAAATCAGTCAGTCAGCTTCTCTACCACCTCTCCTTCTGTAAATCAGTCAGTCAGCTTCACTGCCACCTCTCCTTCTGTAAATCAGTCAGTCAGTCTTTCTACCACCTCTCCTTCTGTAAATCAGTCAGTCAGCTTCTCTACCACCTCTCCTTCTGTAAATCAGTCAGTCAGCTTCACTGCCACCTCTCCTTCTGTAAATCAGTCAGTCAGCTTCTCTACCACCTCTCCTTCTGTAAATCAGTCAGTCAGTCTTTCTACCACCTCTCCTTCTGTAAATCAGTCAGTCAGCCTCTCTGCCACCTCTCCTTCTGTAAATCAGTCAGTCAGCTTCTCTGCCACCTCTCCTTCTGTAAATCAGTCAATCAGATTGTCTGCCATCTCTCCTTCTATAAATCAGTCAGTCAGCTTCTCTACCACCTCTCCTTCTGTAAATCAGTCAGTCAGATTGTCTGCCATCTCTCCTTCTGTAAATCAGTCAGTCAGCCTCTCTGCCACCTCTCCTTCTCTAAATCAGTCAGTCAGCTTCTCTGCCACCTCTCCTTCTGTAAATCAGTCAGTCAGATTGTCTGCCATCTCTCCTTCTGTAAATCAGTCAGTCAGCTTCTCTGCCACCTCTCCTTCTGTAAATCAGTCAGTCAGATTGTCTGCCATCTCTCCTTCTGTAAATCAGTCAGTCAGCTTCTCTACCACCTCTCCTTCTGTAAATCAGTCAGTCAGATTGTCTGCCATCTCTCCTTCTGTAAATCAGTCAGTCAGCCTCTCTGCCACCTCTCCTTCTGTAAATCAGTCAGTCAGATTGTCTGCCATCTCTCCTTCTGTAAATCAGTCAGTCAGCCTCTCTGCCACCTCTCCTTCTGTAAATCAGTCAGTCAGCTTCTCTGCCACCTCTCCTCTGTAAATCAGTCAGTCAGATTGTCTGCCATCTCTCCTTCTGTAAATCAGTCAGTCAGCCTCTCTGCCACCTCTCCTTCTGTAAATCAGTCAGTCAGCTTCTCTGCCACCTCTCCTTCTGTAAATCAGTCAGTCAGATTGTCTGCCATCTCTCCTTCTGTAAATCAGTCAGTCAGCCTCTCTGCCACCTCTCCTTCTGTAAATCAGTCAGTCAGCTTCTCTGCCACCTCTCCTTCTGTAAATCAGTCAGTCAGATTGTCTGCCATCTCTCCTTCTGTAAATCAGTCAGTCAGCTTCTCTGCCACCTCTCCTTCTGTAAATCAGTCAGTCAGATTGTCTGCCATCTCTCCTTCTGTAAATCAGTCAGTCAGCTTCTCTACCACCTCTCCTTCTGTAAATCAGTCAGTCAGATTGTCTGCCATCTCTCCTTCTGTAAATCAGTCAGTCAGCCTCTCTGCCACCTCTCCTTCTGTAAATCAGTCAGTCAGCTTCTCTGCCACCTCTCCTTCTGTAAATCAGTCAGTCAGATTGTCTGCCATCTCTCCTTCTGTAAATCAGTCAGTCAGCTTCACTGCCACCTCTCCTTCTGTAAATCAGTCAGTCAGTCTTTCTACCACCTCTCCTTCTGTAAATCAGTCAGTCAGTCTTTCTACCATCTCTCCTTCTGTAAATTAGTCAGTCAGATTGTCTGCCATCTCTCCTTCTGTAAATCAGTCAGTCAGCTTCTCTACCACCTCTCCTTCTGTAAATCAGTCAGTCAGCTTCTCTGCCACTCTCCTTCTGTAAATCAGTCAGTCAGCTTCACTGCCACCTCTCCTTCTGTAAATCAGTCAGTCAGCTTCTCTGCCACCTCTCCTTCTGTAAATCAGTCAGTCAGCTTCTCTGCCACCTCTCCTTCTGTAAATCAGTCAGTCAGCTTCTCTGCCACCTCTCCTTCTGTAAGTCATTCATTCAGTCTTTCTACCACCTCTCCTTCTGTAAATCAGTCAGTCAGCTTCTCTGCCACTCTCCTTCTGTAAATCAGTCAGTCAGCTTCACTGCCACCTCTCCTTCTGTAAATCAGTCAGTCAGCTTCTCTGCCACCTCTCCTTCTGTAAATCAGTCAGTCAGCTTCTCTGCCACCTCTCCTTCTGTAAATCAGTCAGTCAGATTGTCTGCCACCTCTCCTTCTGTAAATCAGTCAGTCAGATTCTCTACCACCTCTCCTTCTGTAAATCAGTCAGTCAGCTTCTCTGCCACCTCTCCTTCTGTAAATCAGTCAGTCAGCTTCTCTGCCACCTCTCCTTCTGTAAATCAGTCAGTCAGCTTCTCTGCCACCTCTCCTTCTGTAAATCAGTCAGTCAGCTTCTCTGCCACCTCTCCTTCTGTAAATCAGTCAGTCAGCTTCTCTGCCACCTCTCCTTCTGTAAATCAGTCAGTCAGCTTCTCTGCTACCTCTCCTTCTGTAAGCCAGTCAGCCTCTCTGTGGTGCCACACTACCATCTAGTGGTGGCTATTAGGAAATGCATGTTTGTCTTCATTAATGATCGTTCTCTAGGAAATAGAACTAGTTGATTGTCTTTATTGATTGTAGCCGTTTTCATTTGCTCAGCTTCATTCTGCTATATATTCAGCTAATGAGAATTTTACTCTGTCAGAGTCGTTTAAGTTGGTGATGGTTTCCTCTGTGTGTTTTGCTTATGTGTGTTAAGGATTGTATGTGCTTTACCTGCTAACTGGATCTGTTGATTTGAATCATCTGTTGTGATTTTTTTCTTCTTTTTGTTTGTGTGCATGGCCAGAGTACCCAGGTTAGTGCATATGCTGTAAGTTTTATTTTATTTATAAACATTTATTCTCTCAGGTACAACAGAACAATATTTAGTTTTTCTGTTTCTTGAGTATATATGATTTCCCCCTCTTCCCCCTGTCCCCTGTCCCCTGAACCCCTGCATTGTGATCAGGCTGAGTTGGAGAACATCGAGGCGACCCAGGGCATGTCTTCAGTGACGGCGGTGTCCTTCCTGTCCCGTCTGATGGCCATGGTGGACGTTCTGGTGTTCGCCAGCTCACTCAACTTCTCTGAGATAGAGGCTGAGAAGAACATGTCCTCTGGAGGCCTGATGAGACAGTGTCTACGACTGGGTAAGACTCTGTGTGTGCCTGCGTGCGTGCGTGCGTGCGTGTGTGTGAGAGCGTGCCCTTGTCACACACATTAACTGTCATGTTAGACGATTCACGAGATCAGCAAATACCGTGGCAAAATCATTTCACTATCATTTCAGTAATTCCAGTATTCCATGAAATTCTTTGATGTGGTCAACCTAGCTAATTCATTTTCTAAATGTACTGCTATTAGATAGTAAATGTGCTTTGGTGAGTCATGATTTTCATTAATGGTGTGTGTCTGCTGTAGTGGTTGGTAGTTCAGTCAGGTAGCTTGTCTGTGTAAAGGCCAGACTATTGAAGCTAGCTCTGAAGTAACTCAGAACAAATCCACACTTACACTCACCACACACATATACGCACACACATAGGAGCTGATCGTGCACTACAGGAAAAGGCGGGCTGAACAGGCCCCCATTAACATCGACGGGGCTGTAGTGGAGCGGGTTTCAAGTTCCTTGGTGTCCACATCACCAACAAACTATCATGGTCCAAACACACCAAGACAGTGGTGAAGAGGGCACGACAACGCCTTTCCCCCTCAGGAGACTGAAAAGATTTGTCATGGGTCCCCAGATCATCAAAAGGTTCTACATCTGCACCATCAAGAGCATTGTTTGCATCACCGCCTGGTATGGCAGCTGCTCGGCATCTGACCGTAAGGCGCTACAGAGGGTAGTGAAATGTTTTTTTGTCAGAGACTCCAGTCACCCAAGTTATAGACTGTTTTCTCTGCTACCGCACGGCAAGCGGTACCGGAGCTGGAGCACCAAGAGCACCGGAGCACCAAGTCTAGGACCAAAAGGCTCCTCAACAGCTTCTACCCGCAAGCCAAAAGACTGCTGAACAATTAATAAAATCGCCACCGGACTATTTACATTGATCCCCCCTGCCTTTTGCACACTGTTGCTACTCGCTGTTTATTATCTATGCATAGTCACTCACCTACATGTACAAATTACCTCAACTAACCTGTTTCCCCGCACACTGACACGGTACCGGTGCCCCCTGTATACAAATATTTTCTTAACTCTTTCTTGAACTGTACTGTTGGTTAAGGGCTTGGAAGTAAGCATTTAGGTCCCCACTGGTAAGGTTTGGTTTCATTTGAAATACACAGCTTATGTTTTACTATACCGGTGGAGACCTAACATTTATTTCCCTTCAAAATCCTATTTTCCCTAACCCTGACCCTAAACCTAAACCTAACCTCAAACCTAACCCTAAACCGAATCTCAACCCTAACCCAAAACCTAACCTCAACCCTAACCCTATCCTTAACCCCTAACCTTAACTCCTAAACCTAACCTCAACCCTAACCCTATCCTTAACCCCTAAACCTAAACCTAACCTCAACCCTAACCCTATCCTTACCCCCTAACCTTAACTCCTAAACCTAACCTCAACTCTAAACCTAACCTCAACCCTAACCCTGTCCTTAACCCCTAACCCTAAACCTAACCTCAACCCTAACCCTGTCCTTAACCCCTAACCTCAACCCTAAACCTAACCTCAACCCTAACCCTGTCCTTAACCCCTAACCCTAAACCTAACCTCAACCCTAACCCTGTCCTTAACCCCTAACCCTAACCCTAAACCTAAACCTAACCTCAACTCTAACCCTGTCCTTAACCCCTAACCTTAACTCTAAACCTAACCTCAACCCTAACCCTGTCCTTAACCCCTAACCCTAAACCTAACCTCAACCCTAACCCTGTCCTTAACCCCTAACCCTAAACCTAACCTCAACTCTAACCCTGTCCTTAACCCCTAACCTTAACTCCTAAACCTAACCCCCAACCATGATTCTAACCCTAATTGTAACCTTAACCCTAACCCCTAAAATAGACTTTGTCGATGAGGGAGAATTTTCCACACACACACACTCTCTCTCTCTCTCTCTCTCTCTCTCTCTCTCTCTCTCTCTCTTTCTCTTTCTCTTTCTCTTTCTCTTTCTCTCTCTCACTATCATCATCTGTAGTGTGAAATTTGTCTGGCTGTTTGTTTCACCATGACTCTGGCCTGGCAGCTTGGAACTAATAGTGATCAAACAAGCAGGTAACCTACTGGTTAGAGCGTTGGGCCAGTAACCGAAAGGTTGCTAGATTGAATCCCTATGCTGACAAGGTAAAAATATGTTGTTCTGCTCCTGAACAAGGCAGTTAACCCACTTTTCCTAGGCCGTCATTGTAAATAAGAATTTGTTCTTAACTGATTTGCCTAGTTAAATAAAAGGTAATATTTTTTTATAAAAAAAAATCATTAATGCGTTTCAAGATGCAGCTTCTGATACCCTGTCTGTCTGTCTGTCTCTCCTCCCAGTGTGTTGTGTAGCAGTGAGGAACTGTCTGGATGTTAGACAGAGACAGCGGGACAGAGGGACCAACAGTAAAAGCCAGGACAACCTGTATGGTGCAGCATCTGCCAACAAGGTAGGTCCTCACCTAACCTCATCATTTAAAAATACATATTAAGTTGGTAATAATGGTACAGTTGATGGGTGGCTGTGACACCGGACGTACAGGAACTATGAGTGGGGGGGGGGGGGGGTGTGTGGAAGATCATTAAGTGTGACACAGTGTAATATGGATGCTACGATAGCGGCTAAGTAAACAGATTGTTACACGGCCGCTGTGATGTCAGACTCCCTTAGTCTCCTCACTTTAGATCTCCTACAGCAGAAAATGTCTCAGTAACATTCTCCCATCCAGGACCCTGACAGACTTCTACAGGACGTCGATATCAATCGTCTGAGAGCTGTCGTGTTCCGGGATGTGGTGAGTATGACTGTGTGTGTGTGTGCTGGTGCGTGTGTAACATGTTTGTGTGCGTATGATTGTGTAACATGTATATGTATCCCCACCAGGATGACAGCAAGCAGGCCCAGTTCTTGGCACTAGCGGTGGTCTACTTTATCTCTGTCCTCATGGTGTCAAAGTACAGGGACATCCTGGAACCACAGAGAGAGACCAACAGGATGATCAGCCAATCAGCATACAGCATTCGCCACGAGATCAACTCATCTACCAGCACAAGTGCTTGCTTTTGTTATTCAACTCTAATCCTCTCAGCTCTCTGATTAATTCATGTGATCCACTAATTGCACTGTGCAGAATGAAACATGGAAACAGGAATGGAAGTGGAGAGGGGGAGTGGGAGTGGGGAAGGGAATGTGGGGAACGTGTGGTATGAACAGTTACATCCCACTGGGCACACCCTGAGAGAGAGCAAGCAAGACATAGAGAGATAGATTGAGAGAGAGTGTAAAAGAAAGAGAGAAAAACAGAGAGATGCTGAGGGTTTGGGGCGTTGTGAGGCTTGTTCTATTTCAAATCCTCTGTCGTGGTCCATTTGCCAGTCAATCAGCCAGGAGGTTGGGATCAGAGAGGCTTCTGGGAAGGACACTTCGACGCCATTATAAATAATATCACCAGGAAGAGAGTTTCCAGCCAACAGGTAGATGGCAGATGTCTGTCTATCTGGGATGGAAGTTAGAAGAGGATAAACGAGGAAGTTAGATGGGGAGAGAATGGGCTTGTTCGACATCAACTGCATTGCAGTCAGCAACTGCCAACTGGCTGATCTACGAATCACCTTGCATCTTAAATGACTACTCATTATTATTTGTAGATCGGACAGTCAATCACAATTAACCCACAATGCATCACAGATTTGATGCTCTGGAACACTGCCTATGTGTGTGAGCCCACCCAGTGTCCTTGTGTCCTGACTCTGTGTGTGTGTGCGTGTGTGTGTTCCAGAGACCCCCCTGGCGTACCCTGACCAAAGTAAGGAGCCCCCCACCCCTGTAGAGGAGCTCCACATAGAGAGAGGCTGTCTGCCACACACTGACTCTGGCATTGGAGAGGAACAGGTTGCCCATCTAGATACTAGACTATGTTCTCTTTTTTCGCTCTATTAGTGTAGATTGGAGTTGTATTATAATGTGTGTTTGTGCATAAACCCAGGAAGAGTACAGGTACACGAGTACATAAGTAAACTACCCCCCCCCCCCGTCTCCAGATGGCCAGTGTGTTAAACGGGGCAGACTTGGACACTTCAGGACCCGGGCGAGCTGACGCCATGTCCTCCCTGCTCGGCAGCCTCTCCTCTGGGGAGAAGCATAGCCAAGAGTCCCTCTTGGAGCCGCCTGGCCTGGAGGTCCTAAGGACCACCTCCTCCATCTCCTCCATCAGCCACTCAAACATCAACGTACGAAGAATCCTGAAGAGCCTAGTGGCTAGGCCTGTAGAGGGGGTGGAACCTGGACCAGAGCCCCTCCCCTACCCTGATCTTGCCATACAGAGAGAGACCCATTCCCCCGTGCTGCCCATGCAGTTCCACTCCTTTGACAGGTACGGTACACACACACACACACACATACACATACACACACACACGATTATGCAGTTCCACTCTTTGTACTGGAGGCTACTCTGTTATGCATGTCTTATACATTAAGAGTCAAACGTTTGGACACACCTACTCAATCAAAGGTTTTTCTTTATTTTTACTATGTTCTACATTATAGAATAATAGTGAAGACATCACAACTATGAAAAAACACATATGGATGTGTTGGGATGAGTTGGACCGCAGAGTGACGGTAAAGCAGCCAACAAGTGCTCAGCATATGTAGGAACTCCTTCAAGGAAAAAGCATTCCTCATGAAGCTGGTTGAGAGAATGCCAAGAGTGTACAAAACTGTCATCAAGGCAAAGGGTGGCTATTTGAAGAATATCAAATATAAAATAGATTTTGATTTGTTTAACACTTTTTTTGGTTACTACATGATTCCATATGTGTTATTTCATAGTTTTGAATTCTTCACTATTATTAGTAAAAATAAATAGTAAAATTAAAGAAAAACCCTTGGATGAGTAGGTGTGTCCAGACTTTTGACTGGTACTATACATGTTTGACAACTTGAGCTCCACAGTAAGAAATTGTGTTAAGGGTACAGGTAGCCTAGCGGTAGAGTGGAAATGTCACTGGTTCGAATACCTGAGCTGACAAAGTGAAAAATCTGTCGATGTGCCCTTGAGCCAGGCACTTAACCCTAATTTGCTCCAGGGGCGCTGTACTACTTTGGCTGACCCTGTAAAGCAACACATTTCACTGCACCTATCCGGTGTGTGTGACAATAAAACATACATTTTTTGAATACAGAGTTGATGTGTTGATGACAAGTACATACGCTTCAAGACAGAAATATAATGTGTGTTGTTAGTCAAGCAGACTCAACACACCACAGTTACCACACCAGGTATGTTTAGTTGTCAGGAGCAACATTCATGGTTTACAGTCGCAAGCTAAACATCACTCACATGTTAGACATCTGGTACAGTTCGCTAAGCCCCCATGGGGAGGTGTGTGTGTGTGTGTGTTTGGAAAGGTCTTGTGTGTGTTGTGTGTTTACTTTCCTGCCATAGATAAGAACCCAGTAATCTGTGTTCCGTCCCCGTGGTAACCTGCTGCTGACAGGAGGTCAGGGTTCACATCCTAGAATCCTTATCTTTCTGTCTGGTGAACGTTCTGTACCAACAAACCCCTGAACCATGTCAAGATTGGTGTGGCTGTCGGGTTTGGCTGTCGGAAGGGCCTGTTTGGGGTGTGTGCCACTTGTGATGAAGGTAAAAATGGAGGACAGAAGTGATAAGTAGATGGAGGAGAGAGGAAAGGTGGAGAGGAAGGAGAGATGGAGGATGAGATGAAGGGTCAGTTGAAGGACTGCAGAGGTCCCCTGGGCCCTGATGACTGATTAAACAGAAGCGGCGTCCCATTTTACCCCTCCCCATCCCTCCTCCCCCCCATGCCCAAGCCTGTCTCCTCACCACTCACAGCCCTAATATGCCCTGGCAGGCTGAAATGAGTTGCCAGAGCTCTCTGTATTATTTTTGAAAAATGCTTTCACACACAGTGTCCAGGTCACACATACGACTCCTTCATGCTTTAATGTCATCCAGCCTCAATTTGCTGTGTCTAATTCTTCTCCACCTACCAGCAGAATGAGCTGCTAGGCTGACTAGGCCTCAGGACGGCTGGGCTGTCAGGCCTGAGGCTGATAGGGACTGACAACATCAAAACAGAGCACAAAGAAAAGGCTCAGAGCGTTGAGAGGAGGGCTGAGTCCCCTGGCCTTTCTGGTTGATAGTCTCTCTGAGGTGGAGTTTTCAATTAGAGACTTCAATAACCAGAACTGGATGACCAGATGGGACCAGTGCATGGCTGATCTGAATGTACCTTTAGATCCCCTCATTTCTTTCTCTTTTTCTGTCTCTCTCTCTCTCTCTCTCTCTAGTACAGCTGTCTGACAGTAACAGTGACACAGGGGGATGTTGTCTAGCTCTGTATTTGTGATTACATTTTTAATGAAGGACTGATTTATTCTGTTTGGTTTTAATTGAACTCATTATGTTAGGAAGTTTAATCTTTTGAATCTATTTCCATAGTATATCTATATGATTGAGGATGTGTGTGTGTGTGTGTGTGTATATAAATGTATGTATCTACAGTCATTACCTCCTGTTCATTAATATTTCTTACTCGATTAATCCTCACTTTATTCACAGCAGCCCCTATTAAACACACCCCTGTTAATAAATGATGCCTTAGATAATCTTTGCATCATTCATGAGCACTCAGATAATCAATTATTCATATAAAAGGTTCCTGCTGGATCAACATACAGTATCAGGCCGTAACCATGTCACACAGGGAAAGCTGCACACATCCTTATCGTCACTTTTCCCCTTCTTATTTTCAATTCCATCTACAGTGGTGACAGATGTGGGGAATTAGTGCTAATCTGAAGTGTGATGGAACAAGGCATGTGATTGTTCATTCAACCTGTCAGTGTTTCTATTGTTCGTGTTCCTACCCCTATAAAGTATTGCAAATCAAATCAAATCAAATTTATCGGTCACACACACATGGTTAGCAGATGTTAATGCGAGTGTAGCGAAATGCTTGTGCTTCTCGTTCCGACAATGCAGTAGTAACCAACGAGTAATCTAACCTAACAATTCCACAACTGCTACCTTATACACAGTGTAAAGGGATAAAGAATATGTACATAAAGATATATGAATGGGTGATGGTACAGAACGGCATGGCAAGATGCAGTAGATGGTATCGAGTACAGTATATACAAATGAGATGAGTATGTAAACAAAGTGGCATAGTTAAAGTGGCTAGTGATACATGCATTACATAAAGATGCAGTAGATGGTATCGAGTACAGTATATACATATGAGATGAGTAATGTAGGGTATGTAAACAAAGTGGCATTGTTTAAAGTGGCTAGTGATACATGTATTACATAAAGATGCAGTAGATGATATAGAGTACAGTATATACATATACATATGAGATGAGTAATGTAGGGTATGTAAACAAAGTGGCATTGTTTAAAGTGGCTAGTGATACATGTATTACATAAAGATGCAGTAGATGATATAGAGTACAGTATATACATATACATATGAGATGAGTAATGTAGGGTATGTAAACATTATATTAAGTAGCATTGTTTAAAGTGTCTAGTGTTATATTTTACATCAATTTCCATCAATTCCCATTATTAAAGTGGCTGGAGTTGAGTCAGTGTGTTGGCAGCAGCCACTCAATGTCAGTGGTGGCTGTTTAACAGTGTGATGGCCGTTGAGATAGAAGCTGTTTTTCAGTCTCTCGGTCCCAGCTTTGATGCACCTGTACTGACCTCGCCTTCTGGATGATAGCGGGGTGATACGTTGTGCAGACCTCACTACCCTCTGGAGAGCCTTACGGTTGTGGGCGGATCAGTTGCCATACCAGGTGGTGATACAGCCCGACAGGATGCTCTCGATTGTGCAGGCCCAGATGCCGTCTGGGCCTGCAGCCCTGCTAGTGATAACACGTTTAAATGTTTTACTCACGTCGGCTGCAGTGAAGGAGAGTCTGCATGTTTTGGTTGCGGGCCGTGTCAGTGGCACTGTATTGTCCTCAAAGCGGGCAACAAAGTTATTTAGTCTGCCTGGGAGCAAGACATCCTGGTCCATGACGGGGCTGGTTTTCTTTTTGTAATCCGTGATTGACTGTAGACCCTGCCACATACCTCTTGTGTCTGAGCCGTTGAATTGCGACTAGATAAATAACTCAATATGAACAAGGAATAACTTCAGAGAAAATATTAAATATATAGCTGATTTTCTCAGTGATGTGCTGCTGTCAATGAGATCTCTAGTCTAGACTAAAGCAGCAGTAAACAGATGTAGTGTGTGTGTGTGTGTGTGTGTTTGCGTGTGTGTGTGTGTGTGTGTGTTCGCGTGCACGTGTGTCATGCTGTTCATCAGTAGTGAATAACTAATTGCAGTAGATCCCAGTGGTCTGAATGTATGCTCTGTGCTCTCCAAGTGGACCATGGGAAGGTCACAAGTTTGGTCGTCTAAATACCCTGGTTCCATCCCAAATAGCACCCTATTCCCTATATAATGCACTACTTTTGACCAGGGCTCTTGTCAAAGGTAGTGCACTATATAGGGAATAGAGTACCATTTGGGATGCATACCCTGCTGGCAGTATTTACTGCCTTCCTCACTCATGTGATGTATTTTAGTGCCTATAAATGCATAAGAGGAAACCAGAAGTGTCTTCACACATAGAACTGTCTTTTTATATCCATGTATTTATATCTCTTTTTAATGATTTAATATTTCTCTTAATAACGTAATAGGAGCATTACTCACTTACTGCAGCTGCTCGCTCTCTGTGTTTGTGTGTGTGTGTGTGTGTGTGTGTGTGTGTGTGTGTGTGTGTGTGTGTGTGTGTGTGTGTGTGTGTGTCTCTGTATAGGAGTGTGGTGGTCCCAGTGAAGAAGCCTCCACCAGGCAGCCTGGCTGTGAACACGGTTGGGCATGCATCCTCCAGCAGCCTGGCAACAGGCTCCACCCCCAACATCTTTGTTGCAGCCTCCAACACCCCCAAGAGCATGATCAACACCACCGGTAGGCCTACACCCATGGGCCCTGGTCAAATGTAGGGAATAGGGTGCAATTTGGGACTAAACCTTCTAGTACGTCCCACTTCAACCCCAGTTCCCTTGCCCCTGACACCTAGCCACTTGTGTATACTTGGAAGGAGTGGGTAGATAACAGTAAAACTAGTGACAATTCCACCTAACCTACAGTAGCTGAATAACAGGGAGCTACCACTACCATACCAATATGATTGCTTATACCTATCTGATCCTTTCTTGTTTATGAGGTGCCTAAGGGCTAGTGAGTAAAGGGTAGGGGCTAGGAGTAAGGGCTTGGTGTAGGGGGTAGGGTATAGGTGTAGGGGTAAAGGGACCGCGGTAGATTTAAGATTCAGCCTGACATACAACCCCTCTGAATGATGGTAAACAGGGACTCAGACCCACGAGGTTACTAATAACACTACTAATGTGTTCGGCCGGTAATGTGGTTTATTTCCAGGGAACTGTTGCTAGTTGGAGTTCGTTAGTATTTAATTTGAGTAATTACTGCAGATTTTAATAACCCAGTGGGTCTGGAATGTGTCCTTTGAAGCCGGTCCAGGAATAGAAGCAGAATTTGCGTCCCAAATGGCTCCCTATGTAGTGCACTACTTTTGACCAAGGCACATAGTGCACCACGTTCGATCCCTATCTAAAGAATAGGGTGCCATTTGGGACGCATACAATTTGTTTGCCGGCTGGATAACTGAGGTTTAATAATGGAGTGTAGAAACTCATATTGAGCACCAGAGGGCACTCACTCTCTACTGCGCTTCATGACCATGCTTCCTATACAGTACTATGACCCACTGCTGTGTAGTGGTTCAGACCAAAATACTATAGTCTAGTAGTAGTTGTAGTGCACAGTGCGTCCCAAATGGCACCCTATTCCATACATAGTGCACTACTATAGGGAATACAGGAGTAGGCCTGGACAAAAGTAGTGCACTAAACAAGGAATAGCGTTCCATTTGACTGTCCTCTCCCCTAAGGCCCTGCTCTGTGCTGTTGAGCCAAGGGTCCCATGATGCAGCAGGCTTCTGAAAGAAGCCACTTAATACAGAGATCATTAGAGCTGCAACACCTATTAAATGTTCCTATCCCCTCAGCAGGAATGTGAGAAATGTAACAGAGTCAGTGTGCTTTCAGCTAAACCCAGGGTCTCTCCTTCTCCCCCTTCACTCTCTTTCACTCTGTCTTTTTCCATCTATCATCCTTCTCTCCCACCCCCTCTTTCTCCCCCCTCCCTCTCTTTCTCCCCCTCCCTCCTTCTCTCTCACCCCTCTCCCCCTCCCTCTCTATCTCTCTCAACCTCACCCCCTATTTCTCCCACTCTCTTTTTCTCTCTCCCTCATTCCCTCAGACTCCACGATTTCTGTTCTGGAGATGTTCTTTGGCAACTTGACCCATGAACTCAAGGACATGCATGTGATACCTGAAACGATGATGGATGGAAAACATCTTAATCGTATCATATTAAACATGTAACCCAATATTGGACTGAGTGATAATAATTCATTAAATGATTAACAATAAATTCTACAGATACACCGCTTAAGAACAACCAATTATAGTGAATTGGACATTAGACATTCATATACTTACAATGGTCCGAGGCGGATGTCATTCCTATAGGTCGTCCCTGTAACTGAAACAGACCGTGGGTAGATAATATACAGCAAATCAAATCAAATTTTATTTGTCACATACACATGGTTAGCAGATGTTAATGCGAGTGTAGCGAAATGCTTGTGCTTCCAGTTCCGACAATGCAGTAATAACCAACAAGTAATCTAACTAACAATTCCAAAACTAATATCTTATACACAGTGTAAGGGGATAAAGAATATGTACATAAAGATATGAATGAGTGATGGTGCAGAGTAGCATAGGCAAGATACAGTAGATGATATCGAGTACAGTATATACATATGAGATGAGTATGTAAACAAAGTGGCATAGTTAAAGTGGCTAGTGATACATGTATTACATAAGGATGCAGTAGATGATAGAGTACAGTATATACGTATACATATGAGATGAATAATGTAGGGTATGTAAACATTATATTAGGTAGCATTGTTTAAAGTGGCTAGTGATATATTTTACATCCTTTCCTATCAATTCCCATTATTGAAGTGGCTGGAGTTGAGTCAGTGTGTTGGCAGCAGCCACTCAATGTTAGTGGTTGCTGTTTAACAGTCTGATGGCCTTGAGATAGAAGCTGTTTTTCAGTCTCTCGGTCCCAGCTTTGATGCACCTGTACTGACCTCGCCTTCTGGATGATAGCGGGGTGAACAGGCAGTGGCTCGGGTGGGTGTTGTCCTTAATGATCTTTATGGCCTTCCTGTAACATCGGGTGGTGTAGGTGTCCTGGAGGGCAGGTAGTTTGCCCCCGGTGATACGTTGTGCAGACCTCACTACCCACTGGAGAGCCTTACGGTTGTGGGCGGAGCAGTTGCCGTACCAGGCGGTGATACAGCCCGCCAGGATGCTCTCGATTGTGCATCTGTAGAAGTTTGTGAGTGTTTTTGGTGACAAGCCAAATTTCTTCAGCCTCCTGAGATTGAAGAGGCGCTGCTGCGCCTTCTTCACGATGCTGTCTGTGTGAGTGGACCAATTTAGTTTGTCTGTGATGTGTATGCCGAGGAACTTAAAACTTACTACCCTCTCCACTACTGTTCCATCGATGTGGATAGGGGGTGTTCCCTCTGCTGTTTCCTGAAGTCCACAATCATCTCCTTAGTTTTGTTGACGTTGAGTGTGAGGTTATTGTCCTGACACCACACTCCGAGGGCCCTCACCTCCTCCCTGTAGGCCGTCTCGTCGTTGTTGGTAATCAAGCCTACCACTGTTGTGTCGTCCGCAAACTTGATGATTGAGTTGGAGGCGTGCGTTGCCGCGCAGTCGTGGGTGAACAGGGAGTACAGGAGAGGGCTCAGAACGCACCCTTGTGGGGCCCCAGTGTTGAGGATCAGCGGGGTGGAGATGTTGTTGCCTACCCTCACCACCTGGGGGCGGCCCGTCAGGAAGTCCAGTACCCAGTTGCACAGGGCGGGGTCGAGACCCAGGGTCTCGAGCTTGATGACGAGCTTGGAGGGTACTATGGTGTTAAATGCCGAGCTGTAGTCGATGAACAGGATTCTCACGTAGGTATTCCTCTTGTCCAGATGGGTTAGGGCAGTGTGCAGTGTGGTTGAGATTGCGTCGTCTGTGGACCTATTTGGGCGGTAAGCAAATTGGAGTGGGTCTAGGGTGTCAGGTAGGGTGGAGGTGATATGGACCTTGACTAGTCTCTCAAAGCACTTCATGATGACGGAAGTGAGTGCTACGGGACGGTAGTCGTTTAGCTCAGTTACCTTAGCTTTCTTGGGAACAGGAACAATGGTGGCCCTCTTGAAGCATGTGGGAACAGCAGACTGGTATAGGGATTGATTGAATATGTCCGTAAACACACCAGCCAGCTGGTCTGCGCATGCTCTGAGGGCGCGGCTGGGGATGCCGTCTGGGCCTGCAGCCTTGCGAGGGTTAACACGTTTAAATGTTTTACTCACCTCGGCTGCAGTGAAGGAGAGACCACATGTTTCCGTTGCAGGCCGTGTCAGTGGCACTGTATTGTCCTCAAAGCGGGCAAAAAAGTGATTTAGTCTGCCAGGGAGCAAGACATCCTGGTCCATGACTGGGCTGGATTTCTTCTTGTAGTCCGTGATTGACTGTAGACCCTGCCACATACCTCTTGTGTCTGAGCCGTTGAATTGAGATTCTACTTTGTCTCTATACTGACGCTTAGCTTGTTTGATAGCCTTACGGAGGGAATAGCTGCACTGTTTATATTCGGTCATGTTACCAGTCACCTTGCTCTGATTAAAAGCAGTGGTTCGCGCTTTCAGTTTCACGCGAATGCTGCCATCAATCCACGGTTTCTGGTTAGGGAATGTTTTAATCGTTGCTATGGGAACGACATCTTCAACGCACGTTCTAATGAACTCGCACACCGAATCAGCGTATTCGTCAATGTTGTTGCCTGACGCAATACGAAACATGTCCCAGTCCACGTGATGGAAGCAGTCTTGGAGTGTGGAATCAGCTTGGTCGGACCAGCGTTGGACAGACCCCAGCGTGGGAGCTTCTTGTTTTAGTTTTTGTCTGTAGGCAGGGATCAGCAAAATGGAGTCGTGGTCAGCTTTTCCGACAGGGGGGCGGGGCAGGGCCTTATATGCGTCGCGGAAGTTAGAATAACAGTGATCCAAGGTTTTGCCAGCCCTGGTGGCGCAATCGATATGCTGATACATTTTAGGGAGTCTTGTTTTCAGATTAGCCTTGTTAAAATCCCCAACAACAATGAATGCAGCCTCAGGATGTGTGGATTCCAGTTTGCAAAGAGTCAAATAAAGTTCGTTCAGAGCCATCAATGTGTCTGCTTGGGGGGGAATATATACGGCTGTGATTATAATCGAAGAGAATTCTCTTGGTAGATAATGCGGTCTACATTTGATTGTGAGGAATTCTAAATCAGGTGAACAGAAGGATTTGAGTTCCTGTATGTTTCTGTGATCACACCACGTCTCGTTAGCCATAAGGCATACGCCCCCACCCCTCTTCTTACCAGAAAGGTGTTTGTTTCTGTCGGCGCGATGTGTGGAGAAACCCGCTGGCTGCACCGCATCCGAGAGCGTCTCTCCAGTGAGCCATGTTTCCGTGAAGCAAAGAACGTTACAGTCTCTGATGTCCCTCTGGAATGCTACCCTTGCTCGGATTTCATCAACCTTGTTGTGAAGAGACTGGACATTGGCGAGAAGGATGCTAGTAAGTGGGGCACGATGTGCCCGTCTCCGTAGTCTGACCAGAAGACCGCCTAGTTTCCCTCTTTTACGAAGTCATTTTTTTTCGGTCGCCGGCTGGGATCCATTCCGTTGTCCTGGTTGAAAGGCAGAACACAGGATCCGCTTTGCGAAAGTCATATTCTTGGTCGTACTGATGGTGAGTTGACGCTGATCTTATATTCAGTAGTTCTTCTCGACTGTATGTAATGAAACCTAAGATGACCTGGGGTACTAATGTAAGAAATAACACGTAAAAAAACAAAAAACTGCATAGTTTCCTAGGAACGCGAAGCAAGGCGGCCATCTCTGTCGGCGCCGGAAGTACAACTATGCGCCGGAAGTACAACTATCATAGTCGTATACTGTATATTTCTATACTTGGGTATATAATGGAGTTGAATACTGTATAGTTGTATACTAGGGTATACAATATAGTTGTATACTGTATAGTGTATGCTGTACTGTGTAGTTGTATACTTAGGTATATAATGGAGTTGTATAGTGTATAGTTGTATACCTGGTTATATAATGGAGTTGTATAGTTGTATTCTTTGGTACATAATGGAGTATACTGTATATTTCTATAGTTTGGTATATAATTGAGTTGTATACTGTACTGTATAGTTGTATACTTGGGTATATAATATAGTTGTATAGTTGTATAGTTGGGTGTATAATGGAGTTAGTTGTATACTGTATACACTACCGGTCAAACGTTTTAGAACACCTAATCATTCTTTATTTTGACTATTTCCTACATTGTAGAAATAGGAACTATGAAATAACACATATGGAATCATGTAGAAACCAAAAAAGTGATTTTAGATTCTTCAAAGTAGCCACCATTTGCCTTGATGACAGCTTTGCACACACTTGGCATTCTCTCAACCAGCTTAATGAGGTAGTCACCTGGAATGCCTTTCAATTAACAAGGGGTGCCTTGTTAAAAGTTTAACTTTTTTGGTTACTACATGATTTCATATGTGTTATTTCATAGTTTTGATGTCTTCACTATTATTCTACAATGTAGAAAATAGTAAAAATAAAGAAAAACCCTTGAAAGAGTAGGTGTTCGAAAACTTTTGACTGGTATTGTATTTCTATACTCAGGTATATAATGGAGTTAGTGTATAGTTGTATACTTGGTTACATAATAGAGTTGTATACTTCTGCTCCCATACTTCTCCCAGTGTGATGTTGGTTGGTGTGTTTGTTCCCTGCAGGAGCTACAGACTCGGCCTCCTCTTCCTCCACCTCCTCCTCATCCTTCGTCAACGGGGCCACCAGTAAGAACCTGCCTGCTGTCCAGCCGGTGGCGCCCATGCCTGAAGACACAGTGGAAAACATGAGGTAGGGTCAGTACTGTGTGTGTGTAGTAGGCGGATTATGCATTTCAGTGCTGCAGACATATTCACCATATATCACCTGGAGCCACTGAACAGTGCATGTCTTTCTCTTTCAGCATGTAACCACTGCCTGTGGTGTTGTGTGAATGGTAATTCAGAGAAAATGTTGTGTGTGTGTGTAGCGTTAAGGTGTGTGTGGATGCTGTTGTGACCTTGACTCCTCATCCCCACCTCCTGTAAGTGTTTGTGACAGACATCTCTAGTGCTGCAGAGAGCCTGAGTACCTCTCTCCCTCTGTCTCCCAGTCCCACTGCCTCAACACATACTCACAAACAAATACACATTCACACACACATTCTCACTCTCTCTCCCTCCTGTCCCCCTCTAAAGGAATTGCAAATCAGTTGCCATGGCAGTAACCAACATCACTTACCGTAACTGTGGAGTCAATGATGGAAGTGGCAAGTTGCAGAGCTGTATGTGTGTGTGTGTCTCACATGGTTGTAGAGATGTGTGATCATACCGAACTCTAATTTCAGTCCAGTCAGACGGACATGTAGCTTGTTGAATAGACAATAGACTAATGGCCTCTGGTCAGAAGTAGTGCACTATAAAAGGAATAGGGTGCCATTTGGGACTCAGTCCTAGTGACTGCTGCAATCTCTGTGTATTTCAGTGCGTTGCTCTGTGAGGTGGACCAGGATCTGAGAGTCTTTAGTTGGTCCCTGCCGGGGGGCCACACAGAGACAGAGACAGAGATGGCCCCCAGAGGTGCAGGCCAGTGTCATAGGCAAGCACTGTTTAACATCACTCACACAGGTGTCACTGTCTCACTGATGCACTCATCCCTTCACCTTCGTATTCTTCCCAGGAGGCCAAGGGGCAGAACACACTCTGCTGCTATTCCCTCCTAGGCCAATCCTCTCTCTCTCTCTCGCTTTTTTTTCTCTCTTGCTCTCTCTCTCTCTCGCTTTTTGTCGGTCTGCCTGTCTCTGTATGTTTCTATGCTGGTGGACGGGCTACAGGCTCACGGCAGTATGTCTCTGCTTTTAGATGCTTCCTGTAGGTTGCATGCCCCCTCCTTCCCAGTCTGTAGATAGATACTACTAGACACTAAGCTGTAGAGGTCTTCTCGGGTCCAAAATGTTGGACCTGGACCCGAACGGAACCGAGAACAATCAGACCCGGACATGAACAGACCCAATCATTTTTAAAGCAGGACCCGGACCCGGAACCCGAACCTGAATTGATCCGACAACCCGACCTATACCCAACCTCTACCCTAATGGGTCCGTGTCTAGACCAGACCTGATTTGGACCTGAGTGACAAAAAAATATGTTTATCAACCAAGTTGCTCTTCTGGTTAACAAATAGGTCTACATATGTTGGCTAGGCCTTCTATAAGTCAATAAATTCACCTTATTAGAGTAAAATAAATATGCTACGGCCATGGTCGGGTCCATTTGTGTCCACTAGGGTTTATCAGCTGTAATTACATAGACCCCGACACCTGATGACAATAAAACTGGACCCAACCCAGAGGGAAAAGTTGACATTTTGGACCCACTCAGGTCCCGGGTCGGGTCTCGTGTATTCGGGTTTGGCTGGACTCGTGAAGAACTGTACTAGGCTGTGTGACACTATCTGGGCTCTAAACGGTGACACCGACACCAGTGCAACTAAAAGAAAATCCACTACCTAACAATATTTAGCTGCAACACTCATCTCAACACTGCTCAAACAAGACAGGCTGCCACCTGCCGCTGGTTTCTTCCAGTTCTAGGGCCACACACACAGTTCCTCTATTCTATTTATTCTCTCAGTATGCTGTCAATTCATGCACTATTCTTCCTGAACAAGAACGATGCTGCGTTCCATGTAGCTTCTTAATATAAATCCACATTTTTCCTATTTTCCTATTAGTTTGTGGATATTGCTCTTTGCAGAACTTGAGTTAGTTAGTCTAAGGAAGCTGGCATGTGCCTAAAATAATGCTAATCGTTAATGTTACTCGCTAACTAGCTAGCTAAACACTATTTAGCTAAATGCACTATCTAGGGCAAAGCAAATGTTAGCTCTAATACAGGTTGCTAGCAGTGGTGTAGATCAGCATGTTGTTTGTCTAAATGCAACATCTATTCAAATGTGATTAGAGTCCCCTGAGAAACACTGGCCAACATTTTGGTTCTTAGCCTATCATAACTCCTACGTGGCTTTTTCATTTGTTGTCATTCCAAACAACACCAACCATAGAATTAGAATAATCATTGTATTTCTATGATTCCAACAGTGCTGTGTTCCAACAGTTCACCCAAGTGTTGTGATATCTTTTCTTAATTAAGAGCACTAGTGCTACCAATGAAATGGTTTACTTTAGAGCCCTTGACTTAGTGTTCTCCTAGGCGGTGCTCCTAGTGGCCGGGGACTTTAACCTCTCTGGGATATGTGGGACGCTAGCATCCCACCAGGCCAAAAGCCAGTGAAAATGCAGAGCGCCAAATTCAAATAAATTACTATAAAAATCAAAACTTTCATGAAATCACACATGTAAGATACCAAATAAAAAATAAAAAGGCATTTCGGTGAAAGCAAACGGTGCTATTATCTGAGGGTAGCACCTCCGTAAACAAAGAGAGAAAACATATTTCAACCCTGCAGGCGCGACACAAAACGCAAAAATATAAATCATGCCTTACCTTTGACAAGCTTCTTTTGTTGGCACTCCAATATGTATTTTCAACCTCTCCCTGACTGAGTCTGTAATACCGATATGTTTCAAGCAGACCACCATAGTCCCTGTGCCCAAGGACACTAAGGTAACCTGCCTAAATGACTACTGACCCGTAGCACATCTGTAGCCATGAAATGCTTTGAAAGGCTGGTCATGGCTCACATCAACACCATTATCCCAGAAACCCTAGACCCACTCCAATTTGCATACCACACCAACAGATCCACAGATGATGCAATCTCTATTGCACTCCACACTGCCCTTTCACACCTGGACAAAAGGATCACCTATGTGAGAATGCTGTTCATTGACTACAGCTCAGCGTTCAACACCATTGTGCCCTCATTGCTCAACACTAAGCTAAGGATCCTGGGACTAAACACCTCCCACTGCAACTGGATCCTGGATTTCCTGATGGGCCGCCCCCCAGGTGGTGAGGGTAGGTAACATCACATCCGCCACGCTGATCCTCAACACGGGGGCCCCTCTGGTATGCGTAATCAGCCCCATCCTGTACTCCCTGTTCACTCATGACTGCATGGCCAGTCACTACTCCAACACCATTAAGTTTGCCAATGAAACAACAGTGGTATGCCTGATCACCGACAACGATTAAACAGCCTATAGGGAGGTGGTCAGGGACCTGACCGTATGGTGTAAGGACAACAACCTCTCCCTCAACGTGATCAAGACAAAAGAGATGATTGTGGACTACAGGGAAAGGAGGACTGTGCACGCTCCCATTCTCATCGACGGGGCTGCAGTGGAGCAGGTCGAGAGCTTCAAGTTCCTTGGTGTCCACATCACCAACAAACTAACATGGTCCAAGCACACCAAGACAGTCGTGAAGAGGGTACCACAAAACCTTTCCCCCTCAGGAGACTGAGAAGATTTTGCATGGGTCCTCAGATCCTCAAAAGGTTTTACAGTTGCACAGTTGCACCATCGAGAGCATCCTGACGGGTTGCATCACTGCCTGGTATGGCAACTGCTCGGCCTCTGACTGCAAGGCACTACAGAGGATAATGCGTACGGCCCAGTACATCACCAGGGATTCCTGCCATCCAGGACATCTATGCCAGGCAGTGTCAGAGGAAGGCCCTAAAAATTGCCGAAGACTCCAGCCACCCTAGTCATAGACTGTTCTATCTGCTACCGCACAGCAAACGGTACCGGATCGCAGAGTCTACAGTAGGTCCAAGAGGCCTCTAAACAGCTTCTATCCCCAAGCCATAAGACTCCTGAACAGCTAATCAAATGACTAGCCAGATTATTTGCAATGCACCCCCCCCCCACACACTTCTACTCCGCTGCTACTCTCTGTCATTATCTATGCATAGCCACTTTAAAAACTCTACCTACATGTATATATTACCTCAATTGCCTCGACACCGATGCCCCCACACATTGACTCTGTACCGGTACCCCATGTATATAAACTCAGCCCCCAAAAAGTCATTTTTTCAGGACCCTGTCTTTCAAAGATAATTCACAGATCTTCATTGTAAAGGGTTTAAACACTGTTTCCCATGCTTGTTCAATGAACCATAAACAATTAATGAACATGCACCTGTGGAACGGTCGTTAAGACATGAACAGCTTACAGACGGTAAGCAATTAAGGTCACAGTTGTGAAAACTTAGGATACTAAAGAGGCCGTTCTACTGACTCTGAAAAACACCAAAAGAAAGATGCCCAGGGTCCCTGCTCATCTGTGTGAACGGGCCTTACGCATGCTGCAGGGAGGCATGAGGACTGCAGATGTGGCCAGGGCAATAAATTGCAATATCTGTACTGTGAGACATCTAAGAGCTACAGGGAGCTACAGGGAGCCAGGACGGACAGCTGATTAACCTCACAGTAGCAGACCACATGTAACAACACCTGCACAGTATCGGTACATCCGAACATCACACCTGCGGGACAGGTGCAGGATGGTCACAACAACTGCCCGAGTTACACCAGGAATGCACAATCCCTCCATCAGTGCTCAGACTGTCCGCAATAGGCTGAGGGACTGAGGGCTTGTAGGCCTGTTGTACGGCAGGTCCTCACCAGACATCACCGGCAACAACGTTGCCTATGGGCACAAACCCATCGTCGCTGGACCAGACAGGACTGGCAAAAAGTGCTCTTCACTGATGAGTCGCAGTTTTGTCTCACCAGGGGTGTTGGCTGGATTCGCGTTTATCGTCGAAGGAGTGAGCGTTACGATTTGAGCGGGATCGATTTGGAGGTGGAGGGTCCGTCATGGTCTGGGGCGGTGTGTCACAGCATCATATACTGAGCTTGTTGTTATTGCAGGCAATCTCAAAGTTGTGTGTTACAGGGAAGACATCCTCCTTCCTCCTGTGGTACCCTTCCTACAGGCTCATCCTGACAATACCCTCCAGCATGACAATGCCACCAGCCATACTGCTTGTTCTCTGCGGGATTTCATGCAAGACAGGAATGTCAGTGTTCTGCCATAGCCAGCGAAGAGCCCGGATCTCAATCCCATTGAGCACGTCTGGGACCTGTTGGATCGGAGGGTGAGGGCTAGGGCCATTCCCCCCAGAAAAGTCCGGGAACTTACAGGTGCCTTGGTGGAAGAGTGGGGTAACACAGCAAGAGTGGTATCTCACAGCAAAAACTGGCATATCTGGTGCAGTCCATGAGGAGGAGATGCACTACAGTACTTAATGCAGCTGGTGGCCACACCAGATACTGACTGTTACTTTTGATTTTGACCCCTCCTTTGTTCAGGGACACATTATTCTGTTTCTGTTAGTCACATGTCTGTGGAACTTGTCCAGTTTATGTCTCAGTTGTTGAGTCTTGTTATGTTCATACAAGTATTTCCACATGTTAAGTGATAAACGCAGTTGACAGTGAGAGGACGTTTCTTTTTCCGCTGAGTTTAGCTCCTTATTTACTGCTGCTCTTTAATTATTTGTTATTCTTATCTCTTACTATTTGGGGGTATTCTCTTTAAACTGCATTGTTGGTTAAGGGCTTGTAAGTTAGTATTTCACTGTAAGGTCTATTACACCTGATGTATTCGGCGCATGTGACAAATAGCATTTGATTTGATTTGAAAGGATGTTCTAACTCTCATGTACTAACCCAGGTGGAGGGCTCTACTCTGCTCTGCTCACAGCTCAACCCTAGCCAACCTTATTCTCATCTGTTTGCTGTTGTCTTTCTCCTCTCTGTCTCTTCCACTCTGTCATCCTCTCTCTCTCTCTCTCTCTCTCTCTCTCTCTCTCTCTCTCTCTCTCTCTCTCCCTGCTCTGTTGTCACACAGTATCACTACTAAGTTGGAGCGTGCGCTGGAGAAGGTGGCCCCCCTGCTCAGGGAGATCTTTGTGGACTTTGCACCGTTCCTCTCTAGGACCCTGTTGGGAAGCCATGGTCAGGAGCTGCTCATAGAAGGTATAGGTGTTTTATAGTGTCTCTGTGTGTCCCTCTGTCTATCCCTCAGTATGTCTGTCTTCTCCTGTCCCTCTGTCTGTCCACTGGCTGCTGTGTCACTGCTGGATGTCTAGTAATGTAGCCCGAGAGGGCTACCACGCACAAACACACACATGCACTCACACAGGCACACATGCACTCACACACAGGCACACACACAGGCACACACACAGGCACACAGACACACAGGCACACAGGCACACAGACACACACGCACGCACGGACGCACGCACGCACGCACGCACGCACGCACACACACACACACACACACACACACACACACACACACAACACGCACACACACAACATGCACACACACACACAGGATAAACAATTAATAGAGAGTTGAAAGGTGTGAATGTTGTCTGATCCCTTCACTCTGCCTCTCTGTCAGAATGCTGGCCAAGCTGACAGATACACACACACACACACCTGGCATGCTGAGCACAGACTGTGTACAAACCAGGCAAACACAACACACTTCATCAACACAATAGAGCCAGTATTCATAAAGCATACCATAGTACAAATGCTGGGATCAGGTCTGGGAGCAGTTTTACCTTATAGTTCATTATGAATAATATTACATGGACAGTAGAGACCTGATCCTAGATCAGCACTCCTACTTTGAGATGCTTTGCCCAGACTTTTACCAAGGAAAAGTGGCTGTTTTTCCTGAATCAGGGCCCTGGTGGAAAGTCTCTCCATTTAGTAGTAATTACCAGCCATACATCACTCAAATTATCCGGGGTCACGCCCCAAGTGCCCCCTCACCCACCCCCCTCTCCTCTCCTTCTCTCCTCATCACCCCTCCTCTCCCCCTCTCTAGACATGTTGTCAGTGTGGTAATCATGCCCAGACATCCTGGCCTGGCCCCCGGCCCATGATACACTTGGAGTTGAGAGGGAGGCCCCTGGGCAAACAGAGCTGTCGTTGTGATGGCCTTCCCTCTCTCCTCTCCTTCCCCCTTCCCTCTCTCCTCTCCTTCCCCCTTCCCTCTCTCCTCCCCTCTCTCCTCTCCTTCCCCCTTCCTACCTCTCCTCTCTCTGCCTCTCCACTCCTTCCTCCCCCTACCAGTACACAGCGCCACAATGCCACATTCAGCCCAGTGATTTAACTCTGCCCTGCTCACAGGAAAGGCATGGTCAGAGGGGTAGAGCCTGTTTAAATAGAACACATATAGTTTGTGTACCACTGTACGGCCAGGGTCCATGGTCATTAGGCCAGCATACCAGAGTATGGCTGGGGCGCTAGGGGCCAGGGTCACCCTACCACCTGACCCCCTGTGTCAGAGAGAGCGGAGTGATGGGAGAACTGGTCATTGCAGTCACAAGAGGTCAGCTGTGGTGGAGTGTGTGTGTGTGTGTGTGTGTGTGTGTGTGTGTGTGTGTGTGTGGGTGTGGGTGGGTGGGTGGGTGTGTGTGTGTGTGTGTGTGTGTGTGTGTGTGTGTGTGTGTGTGTGTGTGTGTGTGTGTGTGTGTGTGTGTGTGTGTGTGTGTGTGTGTGTGTGTGTGTGTGTGTGTGTGTGTGTGTAATAGGTCATCTGTAGCTGTCTGTGAACTAGAGACGGTCAGGTAACATCCCCTGTTTACAACAGTCTTAGAGGCTCAGACTGTTTCAGTGCTGTGCAAGATTCACATTATACAACAGTACACTTTGTCTCCATCCCAAATAGCACCCTATTTCCTATGTAGTGCACTCCATGTGGCTCTTGTCAACATGAATTCAATATAGAGGGAATAGGGTGCCATGTGTTACACACACTTGGTTTGTAGGCAGCTCTATTGTTTTATTATTGTAACATGTAAGGTCATTTCCCATTTCCAATCCTGGCAAGCTCTTTCTTTGAATCAACGGTAAAACGGAAGAGATGTTTGACATGCATGAGATGGTCTCTGTCTGTGTGTTTATAAACATGTTGACATCTCATCTCTGGTTGTTGACTCATGCTGTCAATCACACTGACTGACATCTTCATGCAACCATGCCAACGGGTCCTGGCCCCACCAACCTATAATGAATCGTCCAGAGTGTCTTCTTCTCTGGTAATGAGTACAATGTTAGCCCCTCCCACCTGTCAATGGAGAGGTTTCGGAGTGACTTACATGAAGGCGCTAGGAACTGTTGAGCCAAGTCAAACTGTCCTGTGTGTTGTATGACAACTCTGCTTCTAACCCTGTCTTGTCCTGTCCTGTCCTGTCTGTTCCACCAGGTTTGGTGTGTATGAAGTCCAGCACCTCCGTAGTAGAACTAGTCATGCTGCTCTGCTCTCAGGTGAGATTCTCTCTTTCTCCTCACACATCCCTCCTTTTCTCTCCCTCTCTGCATCTTCCTTCCTCCCACATCCGTCTCTTCCTTCCACTGCCTCCGTTCTCTCGTCTCTACCTCTTCCTCCCTCTTTTCTCCTCTAAATCAGATTTTTTATATGAATAAAGACTTGTTAATTAAAGTGCCAAAATTCAAAAGATTTTAACCCACTGAACCCCAATATTTCTCAATGTTTTCACATCATTCTAAAGCCCTAGTTATTTTGTTGCTTTGATAAATGAATTAAAGGTAACAAAAAATGGAGATCTGAGTCGGTTGAGCATAACACGTCAACCCTGCTAACCATAGATGACAGGCTACAAATATTTTAACAATTTAAAGAACATTGTGAAGCTTGCATTCAATTTCCCCTTCGTGTTGAACACAACAATTCTCCCTGTCACAAGGGGATTTATGGCTGATTTAAGATCAAATCGTCAGCCCTGTTACTTTATTTGGGACTAAATACAGTTGAAGTCGGAAGTTTACATACACTTAGGTTGGAGTCATTAAAACTTGTTTTTCAACCACTCCACAAATTTCTTGAACAAACTATAGTTTTGGCACGTCGGTTAGGACATCTACTGTGTGTGCATGACACAAGTAGTTTTTCCAACAATTGATTACAGACAGATTATTTCACTTATAATTCACTGTATTACAATTCCAATGGGTCAGAAGTTTACAAACACTAAATTGACTGTGCCTTTAAACAGCTTGGAAAATTCCAGAAAAGGATGTCATGGCTTTAGAAGCTTCTGATAGGCTATGACATCATTTGAGTTAATTGGAGGTGTACCTGTGGATATATTTCAAGGTCTACCTTCAAACTCAGTGCCTCTTTACTTGACATCATGGGAAAATCAAAAGAAATCAGCCAATACCTCAGAAAAATAATTGTACACCTCCACAAGTCTGATTCATCATTGGGAACAATTTCCAAATGCCTGAAGGTACCACGTTCATTTGTACAAACAATAGTATGCAAGTATAAACACAATGGGATCACGCAGCCGTCATACTGCTCAGGAAGGAGACTCGTTCTGTCTCCTTGAGATGAAATCACTTTGGTGCGAAAAGTGCCAATCAATCCCATAACAACAGCAAAGGAAATTGTGAAGATGCTGGAGGAAACAGGTACAAAAGTATCTATATCAACAGTAAAACAAGTCCTTTATCGACATAACCTGAAAGGCTGCTCAGCAAGGAAGAAGCCACTGCTCCAAAACCGCCATTAGAAAGCCAGACTACGGTTTGCAACTGCACATGGGGACAAAGATCATACTTTTTGGAGAAATGTCCTCTGGTCTGATGAAACAAAAATAGATCTGTTTGGCCATAATGACCATCGTTATGTTTGGAGGAAAAAGGGGAAGGCTTGCAAGCCGAAGAACACCATCCCAACCATGAAGCACGGTGGTGGCAGCATCATGTTGTGGTGATGCTTTGCTGCAGGAGGTACTGGTGCACTTCACAAACTAGATGGCATCATGAGGATGGAAAATTATGTGGATATATTGAAGCAACAACTTAATACATCAGTCAGGAAGTTGAAGCTTGGTCGCAAATGGGTCTTCCAAATGGACAATGACCTCAAGCATACTTCCAAAGTTGTGGCAAAATGGCAACAAAGTCAAGGTATTGGAGTGGCCATCACAAAGCCCTGACCTCAATTCCATATAAAATTTATGAGCAGAACTGAAAAACCGTGTGCAAGCAAGGAGTCCTACAGACTAATTTACACCAGCTCTGTCAGGAGGAATGGGCCCAAATTCATCCAACTTATTGTGGGAAGATTGTGGAAGGCTACCCGAAACGTTTGATCCAAGTTAAACCATTTAAATGCAATGCTACCAAATACTAATTGAGTGTATGTAAACTTTTGACCCACTGGGAATGTAATGAAATAAATAAAAGCTGAAATAAATCACTCTCTCTTATTATTCTGAGATTTCACATTCTTAAAATAAAGTGGTGATCCTAACTGACCTAAAACAGATAATCTTTACTAGGATTAAATGTCAGGAATTGAGAAAAATTAGTTTAAATGTATTTGGCTAAGGTGTATGTAAACTTCTGACTTCAACTGTAGGTATTTACTATTGTAACGGCTTTCTTTAGGTGAAAGAGAGTCGGACCAAAATGCGGCTTGGCTATTTAGATTCCTGTTTAATAAAACAACTAAACACAAACACTACAAAAACCGAAACAGCCTAAACTGGTGCAAACTAACACAGGGACAAGGACAATCACCCACAACACACTCAAAGAATATGGCTGCCTAAATATGGTTCCCAATCAGAGACAACGATAAACACCTGCCTCTGATTGAGAACCACTTCAGACAGCCATAGACTATGCTAGTAAACCGCACTAAGCCACAATCCCGATACCTATGAAAAACCCCAAGACAAAACACACCACATACCAAAACCCATGTCACACCCTGGCCTGACCAAATAAATAAAAAAAACACAAAATACTAAGACCAGGGCGTGACAACTATAGTATTTTTTTAAATGTAATCTCTTGAGATGGGAAATGTTTTTAATTCAATAGAACATGTGTTCTTCATGACAATGTTAAAATTAGGTGAAATAAAAAATAATAAAAAATTCAGAAAGTTACAGTACACAAAGGGACTAATTTCATGGAACACCCCTCTGTGATCAGTCCTCACCCCCACCCTGTCCCCTTACACCTCCCCGTCCCCTTATCTCCTCCCTGTCTCCTTACCTCCTCCCTGTCCCCTTACACCTCCCCATCCCCTTATCTCCTCCCTGTCTCCTTACCTCCTCCCTGTCCCCTTACCTCCTCCCTGTCCCCTTATCTCCTCCCCGTCCCCTTACCACCTCCCCGTCCCCTTACCTCCTCCCTGTCCCCGTATCTCCTCCCCGTCCCCTTACCACCTCCCTGTCTCCTTACCACCTCCCTGTCCCCTTATCTCCTCCCCGTCCCCTTACCTCCTCCCTGTCCCCTTACCTCCTCCCCATCCCCTTATCTCCTCCCCGTCCCCTTACCTCCTCCCTGTCCCCTTACCTCCTCCCCATTCCCTTATCTCCTCCCCGTTCCCTTACCACCTCCCTGTCTCCTTACCACCTCCCTGTCCCCTTATCTCCTCCCCATCCCCTTACCACCTCCCTGTCTCCTTATCTCCTCCCCATCCCCTTATCTCCTCCCCGTCCCCTTACCTCCTCCCTGTCCCCTTATCTCCTCCCTGTCCCCTTATCTCCTCCCTGTCCTCATTACTCCTCCCTGTCCCCTTACCTCCTCCCTGTCCTAATTTCTCCTCCCTGTCCCCTTTCCTCCTCCCTGTCCTCATTTCTCCTCCCTGTCCTCATTTCTCCTCCCTGTCCCCTTATCTCCTCCCTGTCCTCATTTCTCCCCCTGTCCCCTTATATCCTCCCTGTCCTCATTTCTCCTCCCTGTCCCCTTACCTCCTCCCTGTCCCCTTATCTCCTCCCTGTCCTCATTTCTCCTCCCTGTCTCCTTATCTCCTCCCTGTCCTCACTTCTCCTCCCTGTCCCCTTACCTCCTCCCTGTCTCCTTACCTCCTCCCTGTCCCCTTACCACCTCCCTGTCCCCTTACCTCCTCCCTGTCTCCTTACCTCCTCCCTGTCCCCTTATCTCCTTCCTGTCCTCCTTTCTCCTCCCTGTCCCCTTACCTCCTCCCTGTCCTAATTTCTCCTCCCTGTCCCCTTATCTCCTCCCTGTCCTCATTTCTTTCCCTGTCCCCTTATCTCCTCCCTGTCCTCATTTCTCCTCCCTGTCCCCTTACCTCCTCCCTGTCCTCATTTCTCCTCCCTGTCCCCTTACCTCCTCCCTGTCCTCATATCTCCTCCCTGTCTCCTTACCTCCTCTCTGTCCCCTTACCACCTCCCTGTCTCCTTACCTCCTCCCTGTCCCCTGATCTGCTCCCTGTCCCCTGATCTCCTCCCTGTCCTCATAGTGGATCAGCTCCACCTCATGTGGGACTGATCACCTCCTCTAGTTAAGCCCAGTGATGTATAGTGTCTTCAAAAAGTATTCATATCCCTTGACTTATTCCACATTTTGTTTTGTTCTAACCTGAATTCAAAATGCATTAAATCGATTATTTTTCTCACCCATCTACAGACAATACCCCATAATGACAAAGTGAGAAAAAAAATGTATTCATAACCCCTGAATCAATCATTTTTAGAAGTACTTTTGCAGCATTTACAGCTGTGAGTATTTTGGGGGTAAGTCTAAGACCTTTGCACACCTGGATGGTACAATATCTTCCCATTATTATTTTTTAAATTCTTCAATCTCTATCAAAATTACAACCATTAAACTCTGTAACTTTTTATAAATCACCATTGGCCTCACGGTGAAATCCCTAGCCAGTTTTCGTCCTCTCCTGCAACTGAGTTATGAATACGCCTGTATCTTTGTAGTGACTGGGTGTATTGATACACCATCAGAAGTCTAATTAATAACTTCACCATGCTCAAAAAGATATTCAGGGTCAGCTTTTTAAAATTTTTATTATTATATATTTTTTACATCTACCAATCAGTGCTCTTTGTGAGGTTTGAAAAACCTCCCTGGTCTTTGTGGTAGAATCTGTATTTGATATTCAATACTCGACTGAGGGACCTTTACAGATAATTGTATCTGTGGAGAACAGAGATTATGTTAATCACTATTATTGAACACGGAATGAGTCCATGTAACTTAATATGCAATTTGTTCAGCACATTTTTACTCCTGAACATATTTTGGCTTGCCACAATAAAGGTGTTGAATACTTTTTGACTCAAGTCATTTATGCTTTACAGTCTTTATTAATTTCTAAAATGTTCTACAAATAAATCTCCACTTTGACATTATGGGGTATTGTGTGTAGATCAGTGACACAAAATCTAAATGTAATGAATTTTAACTTCATGCTGTACACGACAAAATTTAGAAAAAGTCAAGGGGTGTGAATACTTCTGAAGGCAAAGTATTGGCCATTGGGAGGCTTTGACGATACCAGTCGGCCATATTAGGAGCAGTGAATGGAATTCTACAGTATTTCAAATAAATGTTTTAAAGACAAAATGACATGTATTTAAGTCGTTTTTCTTGTAGTGTAGACAGTAACATTAGTAATCTAAAAAATTTATATACTTTAAGAATTTGTTTTAAATATATTTTTCATGTTTATGTTTAGCTCACATAATATAACAAAACAAGTATGCATTAAGGTGTCTGAAATAGAATCAATGTGGCAAAAACGAATGTAGACATTAATAAATGCATTTCTATAGCTTCCAAATATTTTTACGACGTTGGGAGAGTGTCAAGACATCATCCTCTGTCAGTCATCCAGTGTATATATAAACCATTGGTTAAGTCTTTTACATCTCAACGGGTCACAGTCCCAATGGCGCAGAAAGAACAGAATAGGAGACAGTTAACATACCTTCTGTCTGCAGGGCCAGTCAGTGAGTCCATAAGGAAGACATTAGATGGTGCCTCTCTCGCTAAGTATCCAGTCTGCAGGGATGGAGGCTGCAGTAGGAGGTGCGGTGCCCAGAGCTTGTGTGTAACAAACCATTTAAAATTACGAAATTCAAGAACCCTGAACCAATAGGATCATCTTCATAGGTGAAGCACTCCCAGACACCACAGATTATCAGCTTTTCTTATCTGAGCTCCTGAGCCACGCCCATTACCCTGGCTGCAGGTCAGCCCATAGCTAAATATTCTGGGTTCTGTTGCAGCTCAGACCATAACCAGAGGTTCTGCAGGTCAGACCATAACCAGAGGTTCTGCAGGTCAGACCATAACCAGAGGTTCTGCAGGTCAGCCCATAACCAGAGGTTCTGCAGGTCAGCCCATAACCAGAGGTTCTGCAGGTCAGACCATAACCAGAGGTTCTGCAGGTCAGACCATAACCAGAGGTTCTGCAGGTCAGCCCATAGACAGAGGTTCTGCAGGTCAGACCATAACCAGAGGTTCTGCAGGTCAGCCCATAGACAGAGGTTCTGCAGGTCAGCCCATAGACAGAGGTTCTGCAGGTCAGCCCGTCAGATCCCATACATACCCATGCATCTGTTATTAGAAGGCTGAGATTAAGGAGCATTCCTCTCTCTCTATTCACACAACTGCCCGAGCCTTGCAGTAGTGAATCCCGCTGTTACTGCTGTTCTTTTGAAGTTTCTGAGGGAATGTTCCCTGAGTCTTGCTCTCTCTTCAGTCTGTCCGTCTGTCTTTCTGGAGGCTAACTTAGCACTGTGGCTCTGGGATGTCTACCTTCTCTTCCTTACCTCCAGGATTTACTGAGGGCTGGGAGTGTCAGCGAGCCGTATACCCCCCTCACAGAGCCCCCCCCCCCCATGACACAGATAGTATTACTGCGGCTCCAATAGTTCCTGTCATTAGGGACTCCTGGGATGAAACCCAGCCTGAGATATCGACCCGTCAACAAAGCTGAAAGTGGTTATGCTTGGCCTGAGTTGGAACCACAGCTAGCTTTATCCAGCAGCACTGGCAGGGATGGGCATAGTGAAACTTGTTAATCCTGATCTGATTCCATCAGTAGTGACTTTCCTGTATGGGGCTAGGACAAGGCTGTATGGAGCTAGGACAAGGCTGTAAGGGACTAGGACACAGCTGTATGGGGCTGGGACAAGGCTGTATGGAGCTAGGACAAGGCTGTATGGGGCTAGGACAAGGCTGTATGGAGCTAGGACAAGGCTGTATGGGGCTAGGACAAGGCTGTATGGGACTAGGACACAGCTGTATGGGGCTGGGACAAGGCTGTATGGGACTAGGACACAGCTGTATGGGGCTGGGACAAGGCTGTATGGGGCTAGGACAAGGCTGTATGGAGCTAGGACAAGGCTGTATGGAGCTAGGACAAGGCTGTATGGAGCTAGGACAAGGCTGTATGGGGCTAAGACAAGGCTGTATGGGACTAGGACACAGCTGTATGGGGCTGGGACAAGGCTGTATGGGGCTAGGACAAGGCTGTATGGGGCTAGGACAAGGTTGTATGGGGCTAGGACAAGGCTGTATGGGGCTAGGACACAGCTGTATGGGGCTGGGGTGGAGACTGGGGCTAAATGGGGCTAGGACACAGCTGTATGGGGCTGGGATTGTATGGGGCTCGGATGGGCAGCACACTCTGTATCTCTTCACAGACGGCCTGGTGAATGGGAAGGTCAAACAGCTTTGTTTCTTGTAACAGCTTAAACACACAGATGATCTGCAGTGGATCCTGGGAGATTTACTGACAGAGAGCCTCCAGATGTGGAGAGCAGAGCAGATAAAAGACTTCAGCCTGGATTGAGATACCTCAATACTGCTGTCTGCCTGACGCCTACTGACGTTTGGGAGTATGGATGGCTGCAGAGGAACAAGAGGCTTGTGTGTAACAAACAATTAAAAATTATGAAATTCAGGAACCCTGAACCAATAGGATGATCTTCATAGGTGAAACACTCCCAGACACCACAGATTATCAGCTTTTCTTATCTGAGCTCCTGAGCCACGCCCATTACCCTGGCTGCAGGTCAGCCCATAGCTTAATATTCTGGGTTCTGTTGCAGGTCAGACCATCACCAGAGGTTCTGCAGGTCAGCCCATAGACAGAGGTTCTGCGGGTCAGCACATAACCAGAGGTCCTGCAGGTCAGCCCATAGCTAAATATTCTGGGTTCTGTGGCAGGTCAGACCACCACCAGGGATTCTACGGGTCAGCCCATAGACAGAGGTTTCGCAGGTCAGCCCATAGACAGAGGTTCTGCAGGTCAGCCCATAGACGGAGGTTCTGCAGGTCAGCCCATAGACGGAGGTTCTGCAGGTCAGCCCATAGACGGAGGTTCTGCAGGTCAGCCCATAGACGGAGGTTCTGCAGGTCAGCCCATAGACGGAGGTTCTGCAGGTCAGCCCATAGACGGAGGTTCTGCAGGTCAGCCCATAGACGGAGGTTCTGCAGGTCAGCCCATAGACAGAGGTTCTGCAGGTCAGCCCATAGACAGAGGTTCTGCAGGTCAGCCCATAGACAGAGGTTCTGCAGGTCAGCCCATAGACAGAGGTTCTGCAGGTCAGCCCATGGACAGAGGTTCTGCAGGTCAGCCCATGGACAGAGGTTCTGCAGGTCAGCCCATAGACAGAGGTTCTGCAGGTCAGCACATAGACGGAGGTTCTGCAGGTCAGCCCATAGACAGAGGTTCTGAGTTCTGTTTCTCTGCCTCTACACGAAGGATCATGTTACTTCCTCCTGGAGAAACATGTCAGGCCTAATTCCATTCAAACAGGCAATAATGGGCTTTCCCCAAATCCCTGCAGTCACAGCCCAGCCCCTTTGGAGCCCTGCTGCTCAGAAAAAAACTCAAGGGAAAAAAACATCTGAAGCTCCATCCCACTGTAACGGTAACTAGAGAGTTTACTGTACTGTTACTCAGTTAGACAAGATAGAAGATCCCATCGGTTCAGAGTTTTCCCCCTCCTACCTGATGTCCCTTTCCTGGCACTGCATGAGACACATCTGCTTTGATTTCCATATATATCTTTGTTACGTGAGTGCAGTACGAGCAGATCCTCAGAAGACGGGCCGAACATGAGCCCTGTTCAAATCAGTAACAGCGGATGATGTAGCAGAGAGAGAGATAGAGGTCAGGAGAAAAGATGTGGAGACCAGATGCCCAGCATATCGGCACCGTCTCTCTCACCGTAACGTAATGTGAGGTGGAACTGTGTTCTCTAGCCTGGTGCAGGCTGTCCCACACATTTACATTACATTAGCAGACGCTCTTATCCAGAGCGACTTACAAATTGGTGAATTCACCTTCTGACATCCAGTGGAACAGCCACTTTACAATAGTGCATCTAAACCACACTACAGGAACTATGGCACTAACATGCTACCATACACTATTTAGACCATGGCAATCTACATTCACAAATGTTTATCCTGAAATATTTTGAATTTTGCATCGCAAACAATGTTTGCTTTTCTGCTACACATAACTAAAGAGCCTCAACCTCTGTTCCAAAAGGCTGTGTGGAACTACAGAGATTTTCTTACTGTTTCTGAGATGCAGAATCTAATTTGTTAGCCTCTTCTATGCATGAGATTCAGTTTGGTTTTATACGTGACACTTGGCTAGCATTGAAAACTGGGAAACTTTTCCCCTTTTATATTTATTTTCTTTTTTTCTCTTTGTATTTTGAACTGTGGCCTGTGTTTTCCCTTCCATTTGCTCCTCAGTGAGTGAGCAGAGAGCCCAGGATCCCACAGTGCAAGGCCCTCTCCTCTCCTCCGCTCCCAAACGGCTTTTTAATCATTCCCAGATAGGGTAGTGATGGTGCTGGGGAGAGGGTGGGGGGTGCTGTGGCCTTGGGTCCGTAGCCGCTCTAGGCTCAGTAGATGGCTCCCCTCTCCTCAGTCATCTGTCAGTGTGCGGACGGAGGAAATGGCTGTATTTAAGGCAGAGGATACAGTTTCATCCCCGATTACATCTCTCCTGTGTTTACCGATCTGTTCACAGAGGAAGATCTCGTCCCGAATGTCACCCTATTCCCTATTTAGTGCACTACTTTTGACCAGGGCCCATAGGGCTCTCCTCAAAAGTAGTGCATATGTTGCCATTTGGGATGCATCCGAAGAGAGCAGGCACACTCACACATGCAGGGCAGAGATTCAGCTTTTTATTGCCAGCGCATCTCTTTGAAAGGATTCAATGACCTTAATGCCTTCTTTGTTTTGTTACTTCAATTAGAAAAAATCGAATGTGCGATGTCCATTTGAATTGCAACGGAGACTGGCCTTGCAGAGAGATCCATGTGTTTCTCAGACACTCTGTCGCTTTTTATTGCATTAAAGGGGCTGATTTTATTGTACAGGTTTTTTTTGTTTTGGAAATGTTTTTCTGGTTTGTGAAGCTTTCGTGGCAAAGTGTTCCATAATTGTTGTTTTATTACTACGTTATTGTTACTTTATTGCCTCCATGGGATTTTTATTGAAAATTATCCCATTGATATGTTTTTATAGCCATTGCCGAGTAGCACTGATTAGAATGTAATGAGCTCTGGGCTTTTACGTCTTGAACTGTTTACAGACGGTGTTTGAATAGCAAAAGCGACAGCAGACAGCCCTGTTTCATTCTGTGGCAGAGGGGTAAGTATTTGAAGTAGGTGTTGTTAGTACACACGCAAGCTATCAGAGAGTAATATAGTATTCTAATCCAAGTCAAAAAGTTTTTGCCAAAACTAAATCTCTCCAGCGTCTTGAAAAGGTAACCCCACTTAACTGAAAGGCTTTGTCTGACATACAGCCATGGAGCCAGTAGAAACAACTAACTATCCAACGTTCCTCCTCTCCGCTCCTCTTTCTATCTCCCTCTCCTCTTCTTCTCTTCCTTCTGTCTCAGGAGTGGCAGAACTCGATCCAGAAAAATGCCGGCCTCGCCTTCATCGAGCTCATCAACGAGGGAAGGTATGTATCATATTCAGACACAGACACACCAAATGTCTTACTATCCTTGTGGGGTCCTAAAATGTATTTCCAGTCTAGATCCTATTTTCCCTACCCCTAACCCTGAACATAAATCTAACTCCTAAACCTAACCCCTAACCCTAATTGTAACCCTAACCCCTAAGCTTAAAATAGCCTTTGTCCTCGTGGGGACATGGAAAATGTCCTCACGAGGGAGATGGTTCCTTGCTTTACTAACCTTGTGGGGACTTTTGTGGATTTCTGATACACACACCAGCTCTGAACAGGTTGTTAGGTCCAGTGGCAGCAATAGATTAGCAGTAAGCTGCTGGCCCCTAGAGCGTGGGGTGCTGTACTGTGTCATGTAAGAATTTTTGTGCTCTATAGGGGTTAAGGTAAATAAGATTGGTGTGACAGAGTGATGTAGCAATATCAACACGATAGTGTTTCCCCTCTATCTGTTTGTTCCCCACCCCTCCCTGTGAGTGTAGCAGGCTCAGATCAGGCAGGGTGTTATAGAACAGATCAGCCTCCAACTCCATCTGGTGACCCATCTGTGTAACCCTCTTACATCCAAACTGCCCAGCTCCAGCCCTATACCCCAGCTATACCCCAGTGCAACCTCACTGTTCCCAACCCAGCACAGTCTTAGCCTTCTCAGGCACCTCCTGTCTGGCCTCTTTATCCAGGCCCCCTGTCCAGCCTGGATAAAGAGCCTTACTCAGTGGGGGCCACTCTGCCACTCTGCTGCACGGCTACTCTATCACTCTACTGCTCTGTCACGTGGTGCTGTCCAGGGTGCTGCTGGCAGATCTAATTTCTCCTGCATCTGAGTTGCGTCCCAAATGGCACCCTATTACCTATGTAGTGTGTAGTGCTGAGCGAATAGTTATTTTTGAGGTTGTTTTGGTTCGATTATTAAACTATTTTGAATTTGGTTTCAATAAATAAATAAATAAAACACAATGCACAATGCGCTATGTGTGTTGAATGCTGTAACAACACAGAATAAAACAATTCATAAAAATTCCATGATGGAAGTGACTGCCCATTACTCCTTATCACTTAATAATAATTTATTCAAATGATTTACTTTAATAACATATTTCAGGTGTTGTGTATTTTACATTTGTTTTATTTGATTACTTATTTATTTCCTTCCAAGTCATAATCAGCTGCTGCTTATGCTGTCTGACAAAATCACAATTTTAGTTTGTTCAAAGTAAATAAGGCATACTTTTATGACTGCTGAATACCAACTATCATTCACTTAGATTGTGTATTTTCAGGAGGCAACTGCTCTCTAATCCCTCTCCATCGTGCATTCTTCTCTCCCTATCCATGTCTGCCCACACTAACCTAACGTAGCAGGCTTAAAATAAACATACAGACCAGACAAATAGGCACGCAATGGATTATGGTCGTTGTTGTTAGTTATCACGTTTTCTGCGCTGAACTCTGTAGAATATTGGCCTGTTGGAAACAACAACTCCCTAGTACATCGCACAGTTCGAGCTTGATTTGATTTATCTCTAGAGAATTTGCGCAATGTGCACATTGAGCTCACAGAAAGAAGCAGAACTAAATGAAATTCAAATAATTTAACCAATGTCAGTCAATTAGTTGCTTAATAACAGAATTAATTCCAGTTAATCGCTCAGCACTAGTAGTGCACTATATAGGAAATAGGGTGCCATTTGGGACGGAAACCTGCTATCTCTAAACAACCAGCATACCAGCCAGCTGCAGTCCACTGAACTATAATCAACCATCTAACCAACCAGCTGCAGTCCTCTGAACTATAATCAACCAGCTAACCAACCTGTCCTGTAGAGCTCTCTAACCTATCAGCTAACCAACTAGCTAAACTAACCAGTTAACCAAATAACTACAATCCTAGTTTAGAACACTAACGTCTAAATAAGAGGAGATAAAGAATTGTTCAGAACTCAGAGTGTAGTTGTAGTTTAAAGCTTGTTGACACTAGTATGATGAATGCAGTTCTGAGGCCTCTCCCTGAGACAAAGGATGCTTCCCAAATAGCATAGTACACTAGTACACCACATTTAACCAGGGCTCTATAATGGAAATAGGTTGCCATTTGTGATGCAGAAAGAGGGTATCAGAAGCCTTGTAATTGAAACAAAGCAGACCTAATTTGGTGTAAAATGGCATAAAATCTCCACATAGTAGCCTGGCTGTTTTTGATTATTAAAAAGATTGAAGCGAGGGTAGAAGCAGGTGGAGTGTACACCAGGGAGGCTGAGGAGTCAGTCATGGGAGGAGAGGAGGCAATCAGGGCCAGAGACGACAGGGAGAGATGGAGATGAGGTTGGAGGGTCAGAAGGGAGGGGTTTGTGTGTCTGTCTATATTTCTGTGTGTTCCATGTAGTTGTGTCATGCTAGGAAGGACCACATCATTGTGTTGACTGACTGACTGTCTAGTATTCTGTCTTTCTGTCTGTCTGTTCCATGGTTCTGTGTCATGCTATTAAGGACCGCATACGTTGTGTTGACTGACTGACTGTCTAGAGTTCTGTATCTGTTCCAGATTGCTGTGTCATGCTATGAAGGACCACATCGTGCGTGTTGCCAACGAGGCAGAGTTCATCCTCAACAGACAGAGAGCAGAAGACGTCCATAAACACGCTGAGTTTGAGGTACAGTACCTTATCTAACCTAGTCAACTGACTACAGCAGCCTCGCCAGTCCTTGCTCTGGAGTGACTGACTTCAGTGGTGCATCCCAAATGACACCCTGTTCCCTACATAGTGCACTAATTTTGACCAGGGCCCATAGAAATAGAGTGGCATTTGGGAGCCATCCCGGGTCTGTGAGAGAATAGTGCTGGATTAGCAGCAGCTCAGTACTCCTGTAGTCCCTGTGTCTCTCCAGGAGGATTATGGCCCTATCATTAGGCCACTCTAAGGGATTATAATAACCAGCCTGCTAGCAATATTAGTAAGCAGACTAAATGATACGCCAGCTTCATTCATATCTGGTCTTTATTAACTTTAAGCCCGTCCAACAGTGTAATGAGTCTACCCCAGGGACGGTACTTACCCCACATATCAAACACACTGCCTGTTCTCACTACAAAGCATCAGAACACCAACACACTCATTATTGATTTCTGTAGGAATTAGAGGTTGTCTGCAGTAATTAGACAGTATCTGCATGCCAAATGGCACCCTATTTTCTTTATAGTGCGCTACGTTTTTATCAGGACCCAATAGTCTCTGGGCAAACGTAGTGCACCATATAGGGAATAGGGTTCTGTTTGGGGCGCAAAGAGTCTTTAGTAATGCCACTTTCTATGTCTAATGAATTCTTTATTAAATGGAAGGAAGCCTAAGAAGGAAAGGAGAGAGGAGCAGTTTTCTGAACTCAGGGAGATGCTCTGTTTAGAGGAATGTCATGCCTCTTTTAGACAGCAGGTAGAGCTGCTCTCTCTCTTTCGCTCTCTCTCTCTCTCTCTCTCTCTCTCTCTCTCTCTCTCTCAATATATATATATATATATATATATATGTTTCTCTCTCTCTCTATATATATATATATATATAGATACAGTATTTAGTCAGCCACCAATTATGCAAGTTCTTCCACTTAAAAAGAAGAGATGCCTGTAATTTTCATCATAGGTACACTTCAACTATGACAGACAAAATTAGAAAAGAAATCCAGAAAATCACATTGTAGGATTTTTTATGATTTTATTTGCATATTATGGTGGAAAATAAGTATTTGGTTAATAACAAAAGTTTATCTCAATACTTTGTTATATACCCTTTGTTGGCAATGACAGAGGTCAAACATTTTCTGTAAGTCTTCACAAGATTTTTACACACTGTTGCTGGTATTTTGGCCCATTCCTCCATGCAGATCTCCTCTAGAGCAGTGATGTTTGGGGGCTGTTTCTGGGCAACACAGACTTTAAACTCCCTCCAAAGATGTTCTATGGCGTGGCTAGGCCACTCCAGGACCTTGAAATACTTATTACGAAGCCACTCCTTCATTGCCCGGGTGGTGTGTTTGGGATCATTGTCATGCTGAAAGACCCAGCCACGTTCCATCTTCAATGCCCTTGCTGGAAGGAGGTTTTCACTCAAAATCTCACGATACATGGCCCCATTCATTCTTTCCTTTATTCGGATCAGTCGTCCTGGTCCCTTTGCAGAAAAACAGACCCAAAGCATGATGTTTCCACCCCCATGCTTCACATTAGGTATGGTGTTCTTTGGATGCAACTCAGCATTCTTTGCCCTCCAAACACGACGAGTTGAGTTTTTACCAAAAAGTTATATTTTGGTTTCATCTGACCATATGACATTCTCCCAATTTTCTTCTGGATCATCCAAATGCTCTCTAGCAAACTTAAGACGGGCCTGGACTTGTACTGGCTTAAGCAGGGGGACATGTCTGGGACTGCAGGATTTGAGTCCCTGGCGGCGTAGTGTGTTACTGATGGTAGGCTTTGTTACTTTGGTCCCAGCTCTCTGCAGGTCATCCACTAGGTCCCCCCGTGTGGTTCTGGGATTTTTGCTCACCGTTCTTGTGATCATTTTGACCCCACGGGGTCCCATTTAAAAAGATGAGGGAGGCCTGTAATTTTCATCATAGGTACACTTCAACTATGACAGACAAAGAGATATTGCATGGAGCCCCAGATCAAGGGAGATTATCAGTGGTCTTGTGTCTTCCAAGCTGCTTACCTATTGCAGATCCAGTCTTCCCAGCCTGGGGCAGGTCTACAATTTATTTTCTGGTGTCCTTTGACAGCTATTTGGTCTTGGCCATAGTGGAGTTTGGAGTTTGGAGTGTTTATTTTTTATTTTTTTTATTTCACCTTTATTTAACCAGGTAGGCTAGTTGAGAACAAGTTCTCATTTACAACTGCGACCTGGCCAAGATAAAGCATAGCAGTGTGAACAGACAACACAGAGTTACACATGGAGTAAACAATTAACAAGTCAATAACACAGTAGAAAAAAAAGTGGAGTTTATATACAATGTGTGCAAAAGGCATGAGGAGGTAGGCGAATAATTACAATATTGCAGATTAACACTGGATTGATAAATGATCATGTACAGGAAGAGATATTGGTGTGCAAAAGAGCAGAAAAGTAAATAAATAAAAACTGTGGGGATGAGGTAGGTGAAAATGGGTGGGCTATTTACCAATAGATTAGGTACAGCTGCAGCGATCGGTTAGTTGCTCAGATAGCTGATGTTTGAAGTTGGTGAGGGAGATAAAGGTCTCCAACTTCAGCGATTTTTGCAATTCATTCCAGGCACAGGCAGCAAAGTACTGGAACGAAAGGCCATTTTTGCTTGTTTGTAGGTGACCAAATACTTATTTTCCACCATAACTTGCAAATAAATTCATAAAAAATCCCACAATGTGATTTTCTGGATTTTTGTTCTCATTTCGTCTGTCAAAGTTGAAGTGTACCTATGATGAAAATTACAGGCCTCTCTAATCTTTTTAAGTAGGAGAACTTGCACAATTGGTTATATTATATATTTTATATATTTATCTTTCTCACTTTCTTTAATTATCATCAAGAAAAGGTAGGGGTGGGATGACACAATGTTGTTAGCCATATTGGAAGTGTCTTACCCAAGTACACAAACGCACGCATGCATGTGCGCGTACACACACACACACACACACACACACACACACACACACACACACACACACACACACACACACACACACACACAGACCCTTCTTCTACCTCTGTTAGTAGTTTGTACATGTGAGGAGTGATGGGTTTCTTATCTTGGGGCAGCAGCCTTCCTCAAACAGCTGTTAGATATCCTGTAGTCCTCTGCTAGAGGCTCCTTGACCTGCAAGACCAACTGGAGGAGACGGATAGATATGCAATGTCACCAGTAGCGAGGGAGGCTGCATCTCAAATGACACCCTATTCCCTGTACAGTGCACTACTTCTGACCAGGGCCCATAGGGTGCCATTTGAGAAACACCCAGAGATTACCTGGCCCTCATCCCTCCTCTGGCCTCATCCCTTCTGTCTGACAACTCTAGACAGTCTACACTTTTCATCCAGCCATGTCTCTACTTTATTACCCCTCAAAACCCCTCCCTCACTCTACCCTCCATCCCCAGACAGATAGACATTTTTACATTAGGTTGGTGTCAGGGCAGCAGCCTCATATCCTGTTAAGTGATAAATAAGGTTTGATATTTGTCACAGCGTCACATAGTAACGTGAGATGACAAGCAGAGATTGAGTTATCTGCCATTTGAAGAATATGTTGAGGCATAATATCCGACACAATTCAAATATAGGGCCGGAAATTCAATTCACTTCCAGCTTCTGTTAGCAAATTAGATTGAGTATATGAGCAGGAAGGAGCAGCCCCGTGGCGATGCAGCAAGACAATCTTATTTTAGCAGGGAGAAGATGAAGTCAGATCCTGATCGACTCCTCTAGAATCTAGATGACCTTTTTAGATGCTTCTACATTGCCTGTAGGAGATCACTGGGTGAGTCCCACCCTATTCCATATATAGTGCACTACTTTTTACCATAGCCATATGGGTCCTGGTTAAAATGGGTGTACTATAAAGGGAATAGAATGCCGTTTGGTACGAAGGCACTGACTCCACTTCAACATAACACATCACACAAATGATAATTTATACATGTAGGCTACAGTACAGGCTACTTCTCTTTGTTATCCAACCTGCCCTTCATCCACAGACACAGTTTAGTTTTATATAGGGACAGATTGTTTATAATGACCCCTATGTAAACAGATGGGATTAAAGCTTTCTAACGGACAAATTCCTCTCTTTTTCTCCATGTGAAACAAAGGACATTAGCAGACGGCAACAGTGTTTAAATCCCTCTTCACTAACATGTCCCCTGCTGATGTAGTGGAGCAGAGATTGGCTCTGTTAACCTTAATAGCTTAATGGCTATAATATCTACTCACACGTGCACACAAACACACACACACACACACACACACACTATAATATCCTCTGTGGATCTATTGAATGGTTTTCATTTATTTTCCCTCACCACACACTTTGTGTAGCTTCCTACCAGATCACACACACACATTTACATGTTTGAATGCAGTATCTAATTTCATAGGATTGCAATGGAGGAAACACAAGGACAGGGTAGCCTAGTGGTTAGAGCGTTGGACTAGTAACTGGAAGGTTGCAAGTTCAAATCCCCGAGCTGACAAGGTACAAATCTGTCGTTCAGTTAACAGTTAACCCACTGTTCCTAGGCCGTCATTGAAAATAAGAATTTGTTCTTAACTGACTTGCCTAGTTAAATAAAGGTAAAATTAAAAAAAAATATGCTAACACCAGACAGACAGTTATATTTGACAGGTACCTTTCAAGACACTCAAGGACACCTTACTTTAAAAGTACATACAATCAAAGTGCAAGTAATATCAAATCATATTGATGGATACTGTCTGGTTTTAGCATAATGTTAAAACCTAGCATGGTGTTAGCATTTTATTAGCAGGGTGTTAGCATAATCTTAATGCTTAGCATGGTTAGCATTATGTTAGCATGGCATTAGCATGGCTATGTTTATAATAAAATGGCTCCTTGTGTTCCCTCCATCAGTCTAACTGTGCCCAGTACACTGCTGATCGGAGGGAGGAGGAGAAGATGTGTGATCACCTGATCAGCGCTGCCAAGCACAGAGACCATGTGACTGCCAACCAGCTTAAACAGAAGATACTCAACATCCTCACCAATAAGCATGGAGCCTGGGGCAGCCTGGCACAGAGGTAAGACCCAGGGCTACGGTATAGAGCTGGGGCTAAAGGATAAGCTTTGGGCTGGGTTATTGGGCTGGGGCTGAAGGATAGGCTTTGGGCTAGGTTATAGGGTTGGGGCTGAAGGATAGGCCTCACCAACAAACACAGAGCCTGGAGCAGCCTGGCAGCTTGGCACAGAAGTACTGACTGGGACTGGGTCTGGTGAAAGGTTTAGGGCTGGGGCTACCTGGAGCTGGGCTGGCCCAAAGGCCAAGCTAAGGCTAGGCTGGATAGCAGAACTCCCAGTATTAGCTGTACTATACATTTAGTGTAGTACTGGGAAGGAAGGACCACCAGCTAATGTCATTTACCCAGCATCCACCAGGATCACATTTAAATGGAGATGATCGTGGACAGGAAAAGGAAGACCGAGCACGCCCCCAACAAACTATCATGATCCAAACACAACAAGACAGTCGTGAAGAGGGCACGGCAATGCCTTTTCCCCCTTAGGAGACTGAAAGATTTGGCATGGGTTCTCAAATCCTCAAAAAGTTATACAGCTGGACCATCGAGAGCATCCTGACTGGTTGCACTTCAGAGGGTAGTGTGTATGGCCCAGTACATCACTGGGGCCAAGCTTCCTGCTATCCAGGATCTCTATACCAGGCAGTGTCAGAGGAAGGACCAAAAATTGCCAAAGTCTCCAGCCACACTACTCATAGACTGCTCTCTCTGCTACCGCACAGTAAGTGGTACCGCAGTGCCACGTCTCGGTCCAAAAGGCTTCTGAACAACTTCTCTAACCCCAAGCCATAAGACTGCTGAACAGCTTCTAACCCTAAGCCATAAGACTGCTGAACAGCTTCTAACCCCAAGCCATAAGACTGCTGAACAGCTTCTAACCCCAAGCCATAAGACTGCTGAACAGCTTCTAACCCCAAGCCATAAGACTGCTGAACAGCTTCTAACCCCAAGCCATAAGACTGCCGAACAGCTAATCAAATGGTACCTGGACTATTTGCTTTGACCCCCCCCCCCCCCTTTTTTATGCTGCTGCTACTCGCTGTTTACTATCTATTATCTATACATAGTCATTTTACCACCACCTACATGTACATATTACCTAAATTATCTCGACTAACCTGTACACCTGCACATTGACTCTGTACTGGTACCCCCTTTATATAGCCTCGTTATTGTCATTTTATTCTTGGTCTTTTATTTTTACCTTAGTTTATTTCGTAAATATTTTCTCTTAACTCTTATTCTTCTTAAAACTGCATTTTTGGTTAAGGGCATGGTGAGAGTTAAAATTCTTGTATTTGGCGGTTGTGACAAATACAATTTGATTTGATGTTGATCAGGGACCAGGTCAACTAACTCAATAACAGACAAAGAGCCTGAACCCCCCTCGGGACCGACCACCGGTCAAACAGTCTGGGGGTGGGTTTGGGGGGGAGTTGTGTGTGTGTGTGTGTGTGTGTGTGTGTGTGTGTGTGTGTGTGTGTGTAGAGTGTTGTAGAGTATCTCAGCAACCCTCTCAGTCACACAGCAGAACACCTGGTGGTGGTTGGTGGTCAGAGTCATTCCCTCCACACCTCTCCCCTGGGCCTTGAAAACTACAGATCCTTGGAGCCTTAGCTCTGCTTCCCACCACACACACACACACACACACACACACACACACACACACACACACACACACACACACACACACACACACACACACACACACACACACACACACACACACACACACACTCAGTGGTTGAAGGGGGCCAGTGCTGAATAGTGATGCTATGGATGCTTAAACCACCAATCTGAGCAGTGTCCATTTGTCCAACTACGTGGAAAATCCTCTAAAGTTGAATTAGGCGTACGACAAGGTTTTGTTCTTAGACCCCGACTACTGTTCGCTCTATGTTTCCCCCTGTTACTGTCACGACGACACATGACATGCATGTTCGTTGGGATGTTGATGACATTGGCCATGATCTGTTAGGAAGCTCCTTATAAAACAAGCTTTTATACCAGGCAAGTATGTTAGGAACAAATTCTGTATTCACAATGACGACCTGGCAAATGGCAAGTGCAGCAAAGGTCCTGTCAAATGTTGCCTTCCTTACAGAAAGAACTCTTTCAGTAATTGACTACCCTCACTGAAACAGTAGCTGGGCTTTCCTTATTGGATTTTGAAAATGCAATACAGATGGTTAAATATGTTCACGGACATACAGATGATTAGCTATGTTCATTAAGGGGATGTTGTTTACTCACATCGATAGAAAACACATCTGGATCATGTTTTGATGGCTTTAGGAATTCTGCTGTGTTGTCAGATGTTTGTTGAGAAAATACAATAAACCTTCATTTAGTTTGTAAGGAGATTTCAATTGATTGAATTGAATGATTTGAGGAGTGTTTTAATGACTGGTACTCTCCATGGGTTGTGTGGCGTATAGATTTAGTGATTTATACATGCATCATCCCACCTGACAAACACAGTCCTGGAAACAGATGCAATTACCTCAGAAAGATGCACATTTACCATCATTGGACCATTCATCTATGGGTAAGTCTGACTCCCAAATGGCTCTCTTTTCCCTATACTGTATAGTGCACTACTTTTGCCCAGAGCCCTATTTCCCCATGCAGCTGTACCATACATATTGCACTACTTTTAACCAGAGTAGACAACCCAAATAGGGAAAAAGGTGCCGTTTGGATGCAAACTATAGTACAGACTGAATTACAGCTGGAATGTTATTATAATAATATAGATATCCTTACCTACAGTAGTTCATGCAACTACATGCCCTACTTCACCCTCTTCCCAGATGTTGGAGCATTGTGTATATATTTGCACACACACAGTATGTTTGGTTGTATGCCATGCAGTTCTGATAGAGAAATTCATAAAACAGACCAAACAGGCGTGTAAGTAAAGTAACCTTGGCAAAACATAGAAGATTGAATTGCGGGCTGCTACTGTAGATTTACGTATTCAAATATTTATAGAATGTATCTCCGGGGATAGATTAGTATTGGAACAAAAGGTTGCTGAGGGGGGAGCATTGTAAATGATTCTGCAAAACTTCCAACAAATACCCAGTAATGGTGGCCTGCTGGAGAAGAAAAATGATGCAATATGTTCATGAGCTCAGGGCAGTGTAGCAGCTCAACCTTATTCAATGCAACATTAACTTTTGCTGCTCTTGTAAAATAGAAAACCCTCCAGCATTCTGAAAGGGCTGTGTGTAATTTGTGACGCTGGTTGAAAGAGTGTGTGTGTGTGTGTGTGTGTGAGTAGGTGTGAATGCTTTGCCTGCACAGAGATTGTTTTTACTTTGACCTTAACTCCCGACGGGAGACGAGCCAGAGGATATTCATCTGTGTTGAGCGTTTTAGCAACATAATTCGATATTTAATATACTCACCCAGGTTCAACTACAGCTCATGACTATAGTGCACATTTTATTGAAAGTTTTTACACAACTATAGTATTTTGAATTAGTAGACACCATTATGATCGTAACTCTTTGTGACGAGGAGACACTGCACATGGACGGAAAGCCAATGGGTGCATCCCAAATGGTACCCTATTCCCTGGTCTAAATTAGTGCACCACATAGAGAAAAGGATGCCATTTGGGATACATACATAGTCTCTCTGCGATCATATAACCTATTATAAGAATTAACCAGATGAGCCCAGGAGGTGGTAGGGCTGTGTTAAACAAGGCAGTGGGATCAGCCCAGGAGGTGGTAGGGCTGTGTTAAGGCAGTGTGATCAGCCCAGGAGGTGGTAGGGCTGTGTTAAGGCAGTGTGATCAGCCCAGGAAGTGGTAGGGCTGTGTTACGGCAGTGGGATCAGCCCAGGAGGTGGTAGGGCTGTGTTAAGGCAGTGTGATCAGCCCAGGAAGTGGTAGGGCTGTGTTACGGCAGTGGGATCAGCCCAGGAGGTGGTAGGGCTGTGTTAAGGCAGTGTGATCAGCCTAGTAGGCTGTTGGATCATACTTTCTGCTTGCCTGATGATGAATGTGCAGTGTATTGAGTCGACATCACAAAATCAATAGTGTTCAAATTGAAACAGTATAGGGTTGTATTGATCTGCTGTGCTAAATCACAATGAGAAGCCTTTGATGCAGCTCTGAGACAGCTCCCCTCCTCCTTCTTCACCCCTCCCTCCCTCCTCACCCCTCTTTCCCTCTTCCTCCTCTCCTCCCTCTCTCCCCCTCCTCCCATCACGGCACCCATTCAGTTTGAGCTTCACACTGATAAATCAAGTTGAAAATTGGATGTTAGAATTTTCTCCAGTGAGAGACTGATTTTCTCTGGCCCCTCCTCCCCCTGCTGCGACCCCCTGACCCCTGTCACTGGATTATAAAGTTCAGCATTGTCAAGAGAAAGGAGACGTCAAGACAAGGCTGATTAATTCATTCTAGAATATTACACAGTGTCTTTAACGTCCAGTCTTAAACTATGATAATAACCATCCTTGAAGACAAGGCAAGTTTGTATTTATCCTCTTATTTACTGTTGTGAATGTCAATATCGTTTCTACTATGTTTTCTGTCATAGTAATAGTATAATATGTTGGCTTTGTTTTTATAGTTCTCATGAAATGGAACTATAAAACCTTTCACTCAGTCACATCTACCTCTGATCTGCCTGCATTCTGTGAACTATCTTTTGACACATGCATGTATTCAAGTTTGATACATACTGGGTTGCGTTGGTTAGAGCGTTGGACTTGAAACCAAAAGATTGCAAGATCGAATCCCCGAGCTGACAAGGTAGAAATCTGTCGTTCTGCCCCTGAACAAGGCAGTTAACCCACTGTTCCTAGGCCGTCATTGTGAAAAAGAATTTGTTCTTAACAGACTTGACTTATTAAATAAAGGTTAAAAAAAAGTGAGTAGTCTGCATCTCCATTGACACTAAAGACCTCCCCTGTCCACCACTGTCTACATCCCAAAAGGCACCCTGTTCCCTATATAGTGCACTAACTTTGACCAGAACCCTGTGAACCATGGTAAAAAATATTACACTATATTGGGAATAGGGTGCCATTTCAGATGCAACCCAGGCATTCCAACATGTTCCAACATGGCCGTCTTAACAGGAAGTAGAGCAGGTGGAAGCAGACAGACAGACATACAGACACAGACATGACGTTCTTTGTTCCAAGGTGTCACTGTTGACATCAGTAGCTGCCTAAATCCCCCCAACCCCCCCTCGACAGACCTTAACCCAACCTGGCTGAGCTATCGATTGTCAACATTGCAACATTGCTCCTGTATAATTACTTTTTCGGTAGCGGAAGGAATGGAGGAGAGAGCGGTGGCATATATTGATCCTTGGTGAGGGGAGTGGAACGGGCGTTTCCCTTGACTAACAGAGAGTTTCATCTCTCAGTCTCTGATGAATGGCAACACTTTGCCTGTGGATAATAACTTAGTGATGGAATGGACCCTTCAGTCACTGGCTGCCTGGCTAAGCACTCCGCTGTCTCGCCTCGCCGGGTTATCCATTCTAATAGCAGCTCTGACGAGGAGAAGAGGAAAGATTGTGGGGGGGGGGGGTAGATCAAGGTCTCTCTGGGTCCTGTGTGAAGGTATATGGAGGACCAGTGAATATGATCCTGCTGGACATGATGGTTCATTTAGAAAATCAATGCAGCAGGAACCCTAACACAGCCTTGGTGATGTCTGTCCTCTGTATCTATGTATATTCAAGAGGGGAAAACAACATATTTGTAGTGGTAGGAAAGTTCCTTTGTTTTAGCTCTTCTTTTTCTGTCCGCTTTTATTTTTTGTTGACCTACTGTACAGCAGCTCCTCCCTGGGGGTGGAGTTAACCTTGCAGCCAGATAATTACCTCTGAAGGAGAGCATTCACACTATCATCAGTTATAGGGGAGCAGAGAGAGAGAAGAGAGAGCTGGGAGGTGAGCCCCACCTCTGATGAAAGATTAATGTTCTACAGCGCTGGCAGGGAGGGGTTCAGACGTACTAAAACTCTGCTGTAGACTGTAGTGTCACTGTTACTGACTGTCACTGACTGTAGTCTGACTGTTACTGACTTTAGTTTGACTGTAGTCTGACTGTTACTGACTGTATTCTGACTGTCACTGACTCTAGTCTCACAGTTACTGACTGTTTCTGACGAGTCTGACTGATTCTGACTTTTACTGACAGTTACTGACTGTAATCTCATTGTTACTGACTGTAATCTCATTGTTACTGACTGTGACTGATTGTAGTCTCACTGTTACTGACTGTTACTGACTGTAATCTCACTTTTACTGACTGTAATCTCATTGTTACTTACTGTCACTGACTGTAGTCTGACTGTTACTGACTGTAATCTCACTCTTACTGACTGTCACTGACTGTAGCCTGACTCTTACTGACCAGTCTGACTGTCACTGACTGTAGTCGGACTGTCACTGACTGTAGTCAGACTGTAGTCGGACTGTTACTGACTGCAGTCTGACTGTTACTGACTGTTACTGACTGTTGCTGACTGTTGCTGACTGTAGTATGACTGTAGTATGACTGTAGTCTGACTGTAGTCTGATTGTAGTCTGACTGTTACTGACTGTATTCTGACTGTTACTGACTGTAGTCTGACTGTTACTGACTTTAGTCTGACTGTTACTGACTTTAGTATGACTGTTACTGACTGTAGTCTGACTGTAGTCTGACTGTCGTCTGGCTGTAGTATGACTCAGTGACAGTCAGACTAAAGTCAGTAACAGTCAGACTACAGTCAGTAACAGTCAGGCTACAGTCAGTGGGGACTGTAGTCTGACTGTTACTGACTTTAGTATGACTGTTACTGACTGTTACTGACTGTATCCTGACTGTTACAGACTGTATTCTGACTGTCACTGACTCTAGTCTCACAGTTACTGACTGTTACTGACTAGTCTGACTGATTCTGACTTTTACTGACAGTTGCTGACTGTTACTGACTGTAATCTCATTGTTACTGACTGTAATCTCATTGTTACTGACTGTAATCTCACTGTTACTGACTGTTACTGACTAGTCTGACTGATTCTGACTTTTACTGACAGTTACTGACTGTTACTGACTGTAATCTCATTGTTACTGACTGTAATCTCATTGTTACTGACTGTCACTGACTGTAGTCTCACTGTTACTGACTGTAATCTCACTCTTACTGACTGTCACTGACTGTAGCCTGACTCTTACTGACCAGTCTGACTGTCACTGACTGTAGTCGGACTGTAGTCGGACTGTCACTGACTGTAGTCGGACTGTCACTGACTGTAGTCTGACTGTTACTGACTGTAGTCTGACTGTTACTGACTGTAGTCTGACTGTTACTGACTGTAGTCTGACTGTTGTCTGACTGTTACTGACTGTCGTCTGACTGTTACTGACTGTTGCTGACTGTAGTATGACTGTAGTCTGACTGTAGTATGACTGTAGTCTGACTGTTACTGACTTTAGTCTGACTGTTACTGACTGTAGTCTGACTTACTGACTTTAGTCTGACTGTTACTGACTTTAGTCTGACTGTTACTGACTGTAGTCTGACTGTTACTGACTTTAGTATGACTGTAGTCTGACTAGTCGGACTGTAGTCGGACTGTCACTGACTGTAGTCTGACTGTTACTGACTGTAGTCTGACTGTTACTGACTGTAGTCTGACTGTTACTGACTGTAGTCTGACTGTTGTCTGACTGTTACTGACTGTCGTCTGACTGTTACTGACTGTAGTCTGACTGTTACTGACTTTAGTCTGACTCACTGACTGTAGTCTGACTGTTATTAACTTTAGACTGACTGTTAATGATGGTATTGATGGTAGTCTTACTCTTAATGCATTAATATGCATTCATTACTCAAATTATCTTATTTCTGATGTATTGTTAGGCTGTTTTCTGAATTTACTTTGAAAACTACAATTGATATACCATCCATGGTAATATGGTTTCCAGTCGCCTCATGTTGATGCAGTTTCATTTAGCTGTGTCTGTCTGTTGATGTAGAATAATGTGTCACCATGGTGATCAAAGACAGTCAGCGATATAGTACAATGATTGACAGACATTGTTTTGTTTTCAGACTTTTTTAGTCAATTAGATGGCTGAATGTTTTTTATACCTGACCGGTTGAAACCTTTCTATCCGTAGGGATCCGTCATCTATGCTGCCTGTTTTGGGAGACGTTTGAAAGCCGATGTTGAATGTTTCTGTAGTAAATGTGTTAAAAAATATCAGTATAATACTGCATGGTTTTTGAGTGACATGGCAGGTTTCAGAAGTATAATGGTTTGGTAGATTATTTGTTTTTGAGAGACCATCATGCAGTACTTCCTAGGGTTGCAAAATTCTGGTAACTTTTCCAAAATTCTCAGGTTTTACAGAAATCCAAGTTGGAAAATCACAAGGGAATAAGCAGGAAATCCAGTATTTGTAGAAAACCTGAGAATTTTGGGGAAATTACCAGAATTTTGCAACCCTAGTTCCTCCATGCTTACATTTTAGGACATGGTTGCCATGTCCCAAGAGCAGAATGGTTTAGTATGTCATGGTAATACTGACCAGTGAATCATGTTAACAGTGACCCAAGCCTAAACCATTGACAGATCATAGACAATGAATAGCTTCCTCTCATTGGTAGATGGACAGAGTGTGGACGGAGGAGAGAAGAAAGACCATTTGTTCTCAGAAGGACTTAATCTGAGAGCTCTGGAGTGTGTTTAGTGTCAGTGTCACGCGGGGCTTGGGGCACAGAGTGTGGGGCGCAGGGCTCGGGGCGCAGGGCAGGGCACCCCCTTCACAGGACAGGGTGTGTGTGGTGAGACACTAACCAGTCCTGCCTCTTTAAATAGACTAGTCACTGATTACTGCTATTTATTATAATTATCCCCCAGTCTCAAATGGAAGCATTTAAAGAGAATATAATTGTGTTTTATTTCATATTTTTTAGCCCTATCTGTCAGGACAAAATGGCTGATGCTGAAAACACTATAGTTATGTTCTAATTAAAACTTAGATAGTTCTAACTGAAACATGTTTTGTTCTGTCCTAACTGAAACATGTTTTATTCTGTCCTAACTAAAACATGTTTTGTTCTGTCATAACTAAAACATGGTTAGTTCTGTTCTAACTGAAACATGGTTAGTTCTGTTCTAACTGAAACATGGTTAGTTCTGTTCTAACTGAAACATGGTTAGTTCTGTTCTAACTGAAACATGGTTAGTTCTGTTCTAACTGAAACATGGTTAGTTCTATTCTAACTGAAACATGGATAATTATGTTCTAACTGAAACATGGTTAGTTCTATTCTAACTGAAACATGGTTAGTTCTGTTCTAACTGAAACATGGATAATTATGTTCGAACTGAAACATGGTTAGTTCTGTTCTAACTGAAACATGGTTAGTTCTATTCTAACTGAAACATGGTTAGTTCTGTTCTAACTGAAACATGGGTAGTTCTGTTCTAACTGAAACATGGTTAGTTCTGTTCTAACTGAAACATGGTTAGTTCTGTTCTAACTGAAACATGGTTAGTTCTGTTCTAACTGAAACATGGTTAGTTCTATTCTAACTGAAACATGGATAATTATGTTCTAACTGAAACATGGTTAGTTCTATTCTAACTGAAACATGGTTAGTTCTGTTCTAACTGAAACATGGATAATTATGTTCGAACTGAAACATGGTTAGTTCTGTTCTAACTGAAACATGGTTAGTTCTGTTCTAACTGAAGCATGGTTAGTTCTATTCTAACTGAAACATGATTAGTTCTGTTCTAACTGAAACATGATTAGTTCTGTTCTAACTGAAACATGGTTAGTTCTGTTCTAACTGAAACATTGTTAGTTCTGTTCTAACTGAAACATGGTTAGTTATGTTCTAACTGAAACATGGTTAGTTATGTTCTAACTGAAACATGGTTAGTTCTATTCTAACTGAAACATGGTTAGTTCTATTCTAACTGAAACATGGATAATTATGTTCTAACTGAAACATGGTTAGTTCTGTTCTAACTGAAACATGGTTAGTTATGTTCTAACTGAAACATGGTTAGTTCTATTCTAACTGAAACATGGATAATTATGTTCTAACTGAAACATGGTTAGTTCTGTTCTAACTGAAACATGGGTATTTCTGTTCTAACTGAAACATGGTTAGTTCTGTTCTAACTGAAACATTGTTAGTTCTGTTCTAACTGAAACATGGTTAGTTCTGTTCTAACTGAAACATGGATAATTATGTTCTAACTGTAACACGGTTAGTTCTGTTCTAACTGAAACATGGTTAGTTCTGTTCTAACTGAAACATGGTTAGTTCTGTTCTAACTGAAACATGGTTAGTTCTGTTCTAACTGAAACATGGTTAGTTCTGTTCTAACTGAAACATGGTTAGTTATGTTCTAACTGAAACATGGTTAGTTATGTTCTAACTGAAACGTGGTTAGTTCTGTTCTAACTGAAACGTGGTTAGTTCTGTTCTAACTGAAATGTGTATACTTCTTTTCTATCTGAATGATTGTCCCTCCAGAGGGTTATGGTTCATATACAGTAGAACTATCTGTATGACCTCACCAGAAATAAACATGTTAGAAATAAACATCAGAACCATGGTCCAGTTTACCGCCTTGTTTGAAGAACTCTCTGGAGTGAACACTCTTAACTGGGTCATTGACAACGTGGTCAGCTGTAATTGTTTGTTGATATAATGTTTTTTTGTTTTTCTAACAGAGATATGACCTTGATGGGGGGCAGCATACAACAGCCAGGCGGTAGAGATGGTATGTGTCTCAAATAGCACCCTTTACCCTATGTAGGGCACTACTTTTGACCAGGACCCATAGGGCTTTTGTAAAATAGGGTGTAATTTTGGACGCAAACGTGGAGTGAGGAGGTGAGAATAACCTGACAGGCTGGATACAGACAGTTTCTCCGTCTCTGCTGCCTGCTTCTCTGTCTGTCTTTCTGAGTGGGTGCTAGTTATTGTAGCTGCACTTTGACATACAGTATTATAAGTAGTTATTTTAGCTGCACTTTGATGGACAGTTCAGCCTTAAACAAGCCTCTAATATTATCTGCAGGCAGCAAAGCGCAGGCCTGACAGACACCAAGTATTAGTATTATCCTGCCCTATTCCTCCCTTCCTCTCCTCCTTCTCTCCTCTCCGATGAATAATCTCAATGGAAAATGGGAGGAAGTGGAGTCGTGTCATTGGTACAGAGTTAAGTCACTATACCACTATATATAACTATACTTTACTACTATACTATAACTATACTATATCACTATACTATAACTGTCCCCAGTGCCAATACAAGCCTAGTTCATCACTACAAACCAGCTCCCACTGTCCTAGATTGGGCTGTATTTGTGCTGGAGAAATTGTTTTCAATCCTTTTATTTCCCTCTTCACCGTTTTATTTTGAGTCATGGCTGTCAGGTTTTACTGCCTTTTACAAACAGAACACATTCCCTGTGGAGCGGGGGTGTTAAATCTGTCTCCACAGCCCCAAGACACACACACACACAGACACACACACACACACACACACACACACACACACACACACACACACACACACACACACACACATTCCGGAGATATGGGATTTGAATACACAGAGGAAAAAGGAGAGAAGATAGTCTTTTTACACATTTATTGTGCTGCACCTACAATCTAAAAGCTTCTGTGAATAATGGCCACCATGTTTCCTCTTGGATATCAGGTCTGGAAAATTAGCTTTTAAAATGCAGTTTGAAATCCATTTGTGTGATTGATGTGTGACAGGGCTAATAAATTTAGCCAGTTTCTGGGAGGCTTGGCCTCAGTCATTCTTTATGCCTGTCATGAAGCCCCACTACGAGGGGAGAACAGGGGAGTGGAGAGCCAGTCAGTCCTCCTCACAGATCCCATTGAGATAAACTGGCTGTCACTGCTTCGCACTTTACAGTCTCTATTGATGAAATGTTCAGTATATTCCAAGGGCGCACCTCGTCAAATGATTTGATTCACTATTGTGTATTTACCCTCATATCATTTAGTAGCATTTGTCTGTTTCTACAAGTCTAATGTTAGCCTAACATCAATAGAAGACCTTGGCTGGCAGACATATACTAAATCTTTGTTTTAGTATCAAACAGACTTTGTAACCCGCCTGGAGTACATCTGTGTCTGAAGCTGTTCTAGCGTCACATTATTTCCCAGCATGCATTTCTCTAGCTCATGCATGAAATGAAGCTTTGTTGTGCTCATATTGGATTCAGCAAAGCAGAGAAGACATATAGCTTCAGATGCTGAAGAATATCGGACATGTCCTAATAGATGGATTTTAGTGAATTTATCGATGAGAACTTCACAGTTTTAACACCTCTCAGTTTGTAATCTGTCTTTGTTTCCTTCTCTCTTACTCTGCTCCGAATATACTCTTGGAATACACTTAGAATACCATCAATACACTTGCAATACCATCGGTACACTCAGAATACCATTAGTATAATCAGAATATCATCAAATTCAATACACTTACAATACCATCAGTGCAAACAGAATACCATCAGTATACTCAGAATACCACACAGAATACCATTCAGTATACTCAGAATACCACACAGACTACCAAAAATGTCAAAATAAATAAAGATTTGGTCACACAAAAAACAAATAAAACCCTCCCGCTCCGAATACTTTCAATACACTCAAAGACTGAGGGAGGAACGATATCGCTCTCTGTCTCTCTCACCTTGGCCTCTCTCTCGGGCTGTGTCTCAAATGGCACCATATTCCCTATATAGTGCACTACTTTTGACTAGAGCCCTTCGGAGTCTAGTGTTTTAGATGTGTGTCTGTGAGCTAACTTAGTTAGCCCCCTATGGGAGCCATTCCCCAGAGCCCCCCAGCACCAGACCATCCAGTCTGCCTCCCAAATAGCATTCCCTATATAGTGCACTTCTTCTTTAGACCAAGACCCATAGTATAGGGTTTGCATAGGGTGCCATTTGAAAGACATCCCGGACCGCCCACACTGAGCTGCCTGGCCCAGCCTCAGCCTCCTTCAGTAATGCAGGTTGGCACGAAGGTCCAGAACCTGTCTGGTGCCAACCACACAGTTTAGAGTATCACTGGCCCCTCTCTCCTTCTCCTCTCTCCCTTTCCTCCTCCTCCTCATCTTTCTATTTCTCCTTTTCATTCACTACTAAACCACCTCCAAAGTGAAAGCATATGGTGGGGGATGAGGTTGGGGTGGGGGATGAGGTTGGGGTAGGGGGTCAGGGGGAGAGAAATCCTCATGTTTGCTTGGTTAATCAGTCCTTGTAATGTTGGGGTTGGTTTGTTGAATGTTTGATTCGTATTATCTAGATACAAATGAAAACATTTTGGCTTGCAGTTTAGGTTGCTGTACACAAATGATTATCAAATCTCACGCATCATATGTGTTTAATGTGTTTAATGCGGTGTCGAGGAAATGTTCAAAGCAGCTCCTCCCTCCCCCACCGCGGTTGGCAGTCTATTTGTAGTGAGAATTAGGGGTTATAATCTGTAACAGTAATCTCTCCTCTGCCTTCAGTGTATTTCCATTTTTCTGGCTGTGTAATCTAGCGTTTACAATATAATTTACGTGGATTCGCCTCTCCACCTACTGACATCTCTGTTCTTCTGCTTCAAGCCTGCTGGGAGACTGACAGACAGGGGACAAGCTCTAGGCACACTGATACTCTGCACACACACTCACACACTCACACTCACACACACACACAGTTGATTGATGCTTAACTGAGACTGAGCTCTCGTGGCTGTCAAAGGCCTGCTAAGTCTCCTGAGCCTTCAGTTTACTGACAGTTGTAGATATTAAATTCATATTATATTCATATTATATTCATAGAGCGGTTTGGTGATGTGATCCCCTTGTAACAAGTTAATCTGTTTAGACTGACTCAATATTGGGGGGGACTATACAATGGTAGCCCTGGCTGCTAGCCAGATTGCCAAAACTGGAGGTGGATTGGTAACTGGGCAGCTGTCTGGGTTGATGTTGTTGTTCTTGTTTTTGGTGGTGGTAATACATTCTGACTGGATCATTTTTAAGGTGGAGGTGGAGGCATCATTTTAATATGGTTCTGTACTGGTAAAAGGAAAATGAAAGAGCCCTGGTCGAAAGTAGGTCGCTATACACTGAGTGTACAAAATATTAGGAATGGCTCTTTCCGTGATATCAACTGACCAGGTGAAACCAGGTGAAAGCTATGATCCCTTATTGATGTCACTTGTAAAATGCACTTCAATCAGTGTATATGAAGGGCAGGAGACAGGATAAATAATGATTTCTAAGCCTCAAGACAATTGAGACGTGGATCGTGTATGTGTGCCATTCAGAGGGTGAGTGGGCAAGACAAAATATTTAAGTGCCTTTGAACGGGGTATGGTAGTAGGTGTCAGGCACACAGGTTTGAGTGTGTCAAGAACTGCAACGCTGCTGGGTTTTTCACACTCAACAGTTTCCTGTGTGTATGAAGAGTGGTCCACCATCCAAAGGACATCCAGGCAAGTTGACACAACTGTGGGAAGCATTAGAGTCAACATGGGCCAGCATCCATGTGGAACGCTTTTGGCACCTTGTAGAGTCAATGCCCCAATGAATTGAGGCCGTTCTGATGGCAACTCAATATTCGGAAGCTGTTTCTAATGTTTTATACACTCAGTGTATAGGGAATATGGTGCCATGTGGGACACGGTCAGAAGAGAAGGAGGACTTGTGTAGTTCCTCACTCTGGTCTAGATGGAGAGGATGGAGATGAAGCACATGGTCCATTGATGTGACTGAGGATCTTCTCAGACCAAACTGTCATCTGCTCTACTTTAATCATCACTCTCTCCCTCGCTCCATATTTCTCTCCACAGCTTCGTTTTGAGTGCGTAAATGACTTGCAGTGATTTTCTACTTTTAGTTCCCCTTGAATGAAACACAAAGCCTTTGAAATGTGTCCAACCAGAGCTGCACTTAGTAACCTGATGCTGGGCCCACTGCTTAATGGTTTGCATTAGTCAAGCAATAAAACTATCCTCCTTCCCAGGTCCTCCCTGCAAATGTTGGAATAATCATTTTTTACCAAGATGGTTACCACATGCTGGAGCTGTTCCCTTCTTTCTCTCAGGTTTTCAAGGCTCTAATTTGCTGTTATTAATAATGAATAAAAATGCAATTTTCTTTTGGGTTGCCCCAGGGTTCTGGGAATCATTTCAATGAATATTTCAACACATTATTTTAATCATGGCTCCACATACACACACACAGGGAGGGAGTGTTCTCAGACCCTCCCCATCATTATTAAACCCCATGTTGCTGCCTCCCTCCTTCCCACCTTCCCTCCATCCCTCCCTCCCTCCATGCCTCCATCCCTCCATGCCGCCCTCCTCTCCCTGCCTCCCACCCTCCTTTCTCCCTCTCCCTCCTTCTCTCCCTGCCTCCCTCCATCCCACCCTGTCTCCCTCCCTGCCTGTGTTGAGAGTCCTACCTCTATGATTTACAATTCTTGTTAAAAAACATAGTTAAAAAGGAGGCAAGCTGGGCCATTTAGACTTGTAATTTGATGCTGTATTTGTTAATGGGAGTGTTAGTGATTTATAGTGTAGTGGCTTCTGCTGCTGCTGCTGTGTGGATGGATCCTGGTGTTGTGGTGCTGTGTGTGAACTTTATGTTGTGTGTGTGTGTGTGTGTGTGTGTGTGTGTGTGTGTGTGTGTGTGTTTGTGTGGTGTGTGTGTGTGTGTGTGTGCATGCGTGCCTGCCTGCCTGTGTGTGTGTGTGGTGTGTATTCTAACTTGCTCTGTCTAACCTGTCTCTCTCTCTCTCTGTCTGTCTCTCAGTCTAACCTGTCTATGTCTCTCAGTCTAACCTGTCTCTCCCTCTCTGTATGTCTCTGTTTAACCTGTCTCTCTATCTCTGTCTGTCTCTTAGTCTAACCTGTCTATCTCTGTCTGTCTCTCAGTCAGCTGAATGACTTCTGGCGTCTGGATTACTGGGAGGATGACTTACGGAGGAGGCGGAGATTCGTACGGAACCCCTTTGGCTCCACCCACCTGGACATCCCCTGCAAGATGCTGGACGACTATGGTGAGTCAGCATGCTCCTGGCTGATTGATTGATTGAATTAATTGATTGATTGATGTGTGGTTGAAAACTGTAACAAGCAACCCTGATTCAACAGTTTTTCTTGTCGGCTATAATGATATCTGCTTCTGACATGTGTCCTCTATTCTACAAGGTCTGTAGAAGTAACTAGTCTACTGATGGAATACTCAGTGGTTAGGGTTGGGGTTTGGGTGATACATGACAGGGTTAGGGTGATACATGTTAGGGTGATACATGACAGGGTTAGGGTGTTACATGACATGGTTTGGGTGATACATGACAGGGTTTGGGTGATACATGTTAGGGTGATACATGACAGGGTTTGGGTGATACATGACAGGGTTAGGGTGATACATGTTAGGGTGATACATGACAGGGTTAGGGTGTTACATGACATGGTTTGGGTGATACATGACAGGGTTAGGGTGATACCTGACAGGGTTAGGGTGATACATGACAGGGTTAGGGTGATACATGACAGGGTTAGGGTGATACATGACAGGGTTAGGGTGATACATGACAGGGTTAGGGTGATACATGACAGGGTTAGGGTGATACATGTTAGGGTGATACATGACAGGGTTTGGGTGATACATGACATGGTTTGGGTGATACATGACAGGGTTAGGGTGATACATGACAGGGTTAGGGTGATACATGACAGGGTTTGGGTGATACATGACAGGGTTTGGGTGATACATGACAGGGTTTGGGTGATACATGACAGGGTTTGGGTGATACATGACAGGGTTAGGGTGATACATGTTAGGGTGATACATGACAGGGTTTGGGTGATACATGACAGGGTTTGGGTGATACATGACAGGGTTAGGGTTATACATGACAGGGTTAGGGTGATACATGACAGGGTTAGGGTGATACATGACAGGGTTAGGGGTATACATGACAGGGTTAGGGGTATACATGACAGGGTTAGGGGTATACATGACAGGGTTAGGGGTATACATGACAGGGTTAGGGGTATACATGACAGGGTTAGGGGTATACATGACAGGGTTAGGGGTATACATGACAGGGTTAGGGGTATACATCACAGAGTTAGGGGTATACATGACAGGGTTAGGGGTATACATGACAGGGTTAGGGGTATACATGACAGGGTTAGGGGTATACATGACAGGGTTAGGGGTATACATGACAGGGTTAGGGGTATACATGACAGTAGCCACGGTCTCTCTCCACACAGTACAATCCTGTCATTCATAATGTTGTATGACCCCAGAAAACCACTGGGTTCTTCTCACTGTCAAGGCCAGCATTATAAAGTGAGGAGCTATAGAGGGTCTCAGTGTCCTCAGGGTCCAGGGTTGAACCGTATACTATGGGCAGGGCCTGTTGCTGAGCTGAGAGAAGTTTATTGTCATTTTTATAAGCAACATATTTACTGCCTCTGTCAATTGAACATGACACGTCCGTTCAGTGAAACATTTTATTTTTATAGACTTAGTCATTTTACTGTTGTGCTCTTAGTCTCAAACTTTCCCTCATGGGACGTAGACCTGTCAGTTCAAAGTGGCACCCTATTCCTTATATAGTGCACTACTTTTGACCAGAGCCCTGTGGACCCTGGTTAAAGGTAGTGCACTATAAACTGATGGGAATAGGGTGCCACTTGGGACGCAACCTAGCAGAGCAGATGGAGTAAAGAAACAAGGGAAACAAAATCTATTGATTTAGAAACTCTACAAAGAACAAACATCTCAACATATTTTGTTTAAAGGTAGACTCTGTGATATGACGTAGATTCAGAATATAAACGGCATAGTGGGTAAATTGCCGCAACAACTAAGAGCCTTGAAGTGTGAGGCTCAACTTCTCCTCTGTCTTGGTGCCCTGGCCTCCACGCTGTAACAGTGTGATGTGAACCCATGCACATGCGCAGATACTGTGTGTGACTGTGTGAGAGTAAAGTCTTGCATCTTACTCATCTCAATATCTGTGGTGCTGCCCGTGGCAACGTCATTTCGCTGAGTCTACCTTCAAATAAAAAATGCTTCCACATCAAATAAAACAATGTTATAAGATAAAACATCATTCATTTCTCGGATGCTATTAAAACCTTTTGTTCCAAGTTGTCTGCACACATCGGGAGGTATGATATTTCATAGTGAATGGAGGCGAGCAGTCATTAGGCCAGTTCTCTAGCCCAATGCCTGATGACCCAGGTCTAGTATGAGGAGGGCCAGGTCTAGTATGAGGAGGGCCAGGTCTAGTATGAGGAGGGCCAGGTCTAGTATGAGGAGGACCAGGAGTTTGACCTACAGGAGAAACTCTGGGACCTAGTTTTGACCTCACACATACTGGTCTCTGTGTAATTGAGGCTGCTTCCCAAATGGTACCCTATTCCCTACATAGTGCATTACTTTTGACTAGAGGCTCTGGTCAAAAGTTGTGCACTGTGTAGGGAATAGGGTGCCATTTGGGATGCAGCTGGCTGTGCTGGGGGAGCTGACTGTTGGGTCAGCATGTCATCTGGCCTCTCAACTCCTACAGATAACACACACACACACCAGCTGGTTTTTCTCTGGGCTGTAGGTGGCCCATGTTAATATCACACACACAATAATGACACCGTCTGCTTCTTATTTTACTATGGTTCCTTTTTCAACTGTCCAGACAGCTCTACAGTGAGGGAAAAAATGATTTGATCCCCTGCTGATTTTATATGTTTACCCACTGACAAAGAAATTATCAGTCTATAATTTTAATGGTAGGTTTATTTGAACAGTGAGAGACAGAATAACAACAACAAAATCCAGAAAAACGCATGTCAAAAATGTTATAAATTTATTTGCATTTTAATGAGGGAAATAAGTATTTGACCCCCTCTCAATCAGAAAGATTTCTGTCTCCCTGGTGTCTTTTATGCAGGTAACGAGGAGTGCTCCTAATCTCAGTTTGTTACCTGTAAAAAAGACACCTGTCCACAGAGGCAATCAATCAAACAGATTCCAAACTCTCCACCATGGCCAAGACCAAAGAGCTCTCCAAGGATGTCAGGGACAAGATTGTAGACCTACACAAGGCTGGAATGGGCTACAAGACCATCGCCAAGCAGCTTGGTGAGAAGGTGACAAGAGTTGGTGCGATTATTCGCAAATGGAAGAAACACAAAAGAACTGTCAATCTCCCTCGGCCTGGGGCTCCATGCAAGATCTCACCTCGTGGAGTTGCAATGATCATGAGAACGGTGAGGAATCAGCCCAGAACTACATGGGAAGATCTTGTCAATGATCTCAAGGCAGCTGGGAACATAGTCACCAAGAAAACAATTGGTAACACACTACGCCGTGAAGGACTGAAATCCTGCAGCACCCGCAAGGTCCACCAGCTCAAGAAAGCACATATACATGCCCATCTGAAGTTTGCCAATGAACATCTGAATGATTCAGAGGACAACTGGGTGAAAGTGTCGTGGTCAGATGAGACCAAAATGGAGCTCTTTGGCATCAACTCAACTCGCCGTGTTTGGAGGAGGAGGAATGCTGCCTAAGACCCCAAGAACACCATCCCCACCGTCAAACATGGAGGTGGAAACATTATGTTTTGGGGGTGTTGTTCTGCTAAGGGGACAGGACAACTTCACTGCATCAAAGGGACGATGGACGGGGCCATGTACCGTCAAATCTTGGGTGAGAACCTCCTTCCAGGGCATTGAAAATGGTTCATGGATGGGTATTCCAGCATGACAATGACCCAGAACACATGGCCAAGGCAACAAAGGAGTGGCCCAAAAAGAAGCACATTAAGGTCCCGGAGTGGCCTAGCCAGTCTCCAGACCTTAATCCCATAGAAAATCTATGGAGGGAGCTGAATGTTCAAATTGCCAAATGTCAGCCTCGAAAACTTAATGACTTGGAGAAGATCTGCAAAGAGGAGTGGGACAAAATCCCTCCTGAGATGTATGCAAACTACAAGAAACGTCTGACCTCTTTGATTGCCAACAAGGGTTTTGCCACCGAGTATTAAGTCATGTTTTGCAGAGGGGTCAAATACTTATTTCCCTCATTAAAATGCTAATCAATTTGTAACATTTTTGACATGTGTTTTTCTGGATTTTTAGGAAGTGCAGCTCAGTTTCCACCTCATTTTGTGGACAGTGTGCACATAGCATGTCTTCTCTTGGAAGCCATGTCTGCCTACGGCGACCTTTCTCAATAGCAAGGCTATGCTCCCTGAGTCTGTACATAGTCAAAGCTTTCCTTAAGTTTGGGTCAGTCACAGTGGTCAGGTATTCTGCCACTGTGTATTATCTGTTTAGGGCCAAATAGCATTCTAGTTTGCTCTGTTTTTTTGTTAATTCTTTCCAATGTGGCAAGTAATTATCTTTTTGTTTTCTCATGATTTGCTTGGGTCTAATTGTGCTGCTCTGTGGGGTGTGTTTGTGTTTGTGTTTGTGAACAGAGCCCCAGGACCAGCTTGCTTAGGGGACTCTTCTCCAGGTTAATCTCTCTGTAGGTGATGGCTTTGTTATGGAAGGTTTGGGAATCACTTCCTTTTAGGTGGTTGTAGAATTTAATGTCTCTTTTCTGGATTTTGATAATTAGTGGGTATCGGCCTAATTCTGCTCTGCATGCATTATTCGGTGTTCTATGTTGGTGTTTGTCCCATTTTGTGAAATCTTGGTTGGTGAGCGGACCCCAGACCTCACAAACATAAAGGACAATGGGTTCTATGACTGATTCAAGTATTTATACCCAGAACCTAATTGGTATGTTGAATTTTATGTTCCTTTTGATGGCATAGAATGCCCTTCTTGCCTTGTCTCTCAGATCATTCACAGCTTTATGGAAGTTACCTGTGGCGCTGATGTTTAGGCCAAGGTATGTATAGTTTTTTGTGTGCTCTAGGGCAACAGTGTCTAGATGGAATTTGTATTTGTGGTCCTGGTGACTGGACCTTTTTTGGAACACCATTATTTTGGTTTTACTGAGATTTACTGTCAGGGTCCAGGTCTGGCAGAATCTGTGCAGAATATCTAGGTGCTGCTATAGGCCCTCCTTGGTTGGTGACAGAAGCACCAGATCATCAGCAAACAGTAGACATTTGACTTCAGATTCTAGTAGGGTGAGGCCGGGTGCTGCAGACTTTTCTAGTGCCCACCCCAATTCGTTGATATATATGTTGAAGAGGGTGGGGCTTAAGCTGCATCCCTGTCTCACCCCATGGCCCTGTGGGAAGATATTTGTGTGTTTTTTGCCAATTTTAACCTCACACTTGTTGTTAGTGTACATTAATTTTATAATGTTGTATGTTTTACCCCCAACACCACTTTCCATCAATTTGTATAGCAGACCCTCATGCCAAATTGAGTCAAAGGCTTTTTTGAAATCAACAAAGCATGAGAAAACTTTGCCTTTGTTTTGGTTTGTTAGTTTGTCAATTAGGGTGTGCAGGGTGAATACATGGTCTGTTGTACGGTAATTTGGTAAAAAGCCAATTTGACATTTGCTCAGTACATTGTTTTCATTGAGGAAATGTACGAGTCTGCTGTTAATGATAATGCAGAGGATTTTCCCAATTTTGCTGTTGAAGCATATCCCATGGTAGTTATTGGGGTCAAATTTGTCTCCACTTTTTTTGGATTGGGGTGATCAGTCCTTGGTTCCAAATATTGGGGAAGATGCCAGAGCTAAGGATGATGTTAAAGAGTTTTAGTATAGCCAATTGGAATTTGTTGTCTGTATATTTGATCATTTGGATACCATCAACACCACATGCCTTTTTGGGTTGGAGGGTTTTTATTTTGTCCTTTATTTTGTCATTCAATGTAATTGGAGAATCCAGTGCTCTCTCTCTCTCTCTCTCTCTCTCTTGCTTGCTTCCTCTCCATTCAATTCAATGGGCTTTATTGGCATGGGAAACATGTGTTAACACTGACAAAGCAAGTGAGGTAGATAAAATATACAAAAATGAAATAAACAATAAAAATTAACAGTTAACATTTTTCAAAAGAATAGACATTACAAAAGTCATATTATGTATATACAGTGTTGTAATCTCTCTCTCTTTCTCTCTCTCTCTCTCTCTCTCTCTCTCTCTCTCTCTCTCTCTCTCTCTCTCTCTTTGTTGACGGTGATGTCACTGTTGTTTCTATGGGGGAGATTAAGACAGTTAGAAACACTATGGCCTGTAATAAAGCTGTCCCCTCGTGTGCTCGTTAGATCAGGTAGTGTTCCTCCTGTGCGCGCATTTGTGTATCCACAGATGAGCACATTTCCCTGGGCCTGGAAATGGCACGTCACTTCCTCAAGGGTGGGGAAGATCTCCTCTGAGTAATATGGGGATTCTGAGGGGGTATATATATTGCGCAAAGGAACACATCTTTTTCTGTCAGTACAAGTTATTTTTTTCAGTTTTAACCAAATGTGATATTTGCCAATTTTGAGGGGATCAATTAGATGTTGTAGTTCGGATTTGTACCAAATGATCAGTCCTCAAGAGTCTCTGCTTCTATTGACAGAGCTGTGTTTCTGTGATGGCACAATGACCTCTCTGCAGCCTGTGGGACAGTGAGTGACAATGTCAGCCTTACACCATGACTCCTGCAGAATGATGACGTGAACATCTTTAAGATTTTTGTTGAACTCCAGTGCTAAACTCTTCAGTCCAAAGGTTGATGGGTTTTGGTCCTAAATGTTCCACATGCTGACTGATAGTGATTTCATGTTGCAAAAAGAAAGAATAGCAGTCACAAATACAGTAACAACTAACTAATAAGTTGTTAAGAGTGAGATAAACAGGATAACAGCTAACATTTTTTTCTGTTATACATATATATATATATATATATGTATGTGTGTATATATGTGTGTGTGTGTGTGTATATATATATATATATATATATATATATATATTCATATTCCTATTCATTGAACAAGTAAATTCTAGTACAATAGGTGTGTGTGTGTGTGTGTGTGTGTGTGTGTGTGTGTGTGTGTGTGTGTGTGTGTGTGTGTGTGTGTGTGTGTGTGTGTGTGTGTGTGTGTGTGTGTGTGTGTGTGTGTGTGTGTGTGTGTGTGTGTGTGTGTTTAGTGCAGATGTATTGGAGGAGCTGTTTAATCTCACTTAGTCCTACAGGGTTCTTCTGTCCTCTGACGACCTCTAAGGAACATCTCTCTCTCTCTCTCAGTTCTGATGCTTTCTTTCTGCAGCAGACCCTGAAGAAAATAATGTTGTCAATGCTTTTTTTCCTGTTTGTAAATTGTTGTTCTCCCTGTCCTTTAGTAGGTGGCGTATGTGCGTGTCAGTGGTGTCTCTCCCATTCTGAAGACTTGTTGACACCCTGGAGTCTCTCAGTGCTTCTAATGACTACAATAATGTAGAAGTTTCTCCTGTGAGAAGGATTGTATTTGTTGCTCTCTCTCTCTTGCTCTCCCCCTCTTTCCCCTCTCCCTCTCTCCCCCCCCCCTCACTATGTCTACCCTCCCCCACTCTCTTTATGGGCCTTGGTCGAAAGTAGTGCTCCATATAGGAAATGTTGTGCGATTTGGGACACATCCCATATTAAAGATGAGATGTATCTTTAGTGGATAATCTAGAGCATTAGATCGTTAGTAGTCTCCATCTCCAAACTCTGTTTCCTGTGGTTTGACAGCCACTCCCACCAACCGTAGTACACATATATAGAACATAGTCTGTTTAATACAGATATAGAAGTTAAAAAAACATAATGCCAGTGGGTTGTTAGCTATGTAGTGGTTATTACAGATATATATTTTAGTGGGAAGGCCTGTTGAGAGAGAGAGAGTTTACTCTTCAGTTGCTTCTTGAATTTGTGGATTGAAATTTCAACATTGACAGGGTGAGGAGGACTAAGGAGGGTTAGCGTTGTGTCTCTGCCCTCTGTCTGTCAGTATGACTATACCCTCTGTGTTCTGTAGCAGCAGCAGAGGATACAGTTAGCTGATTGGAACTGGGGAACCATGAAATGGAAGTCAGGTTCATATTGATCCAGTGTTTAACAGGCTGTTCTACCTCCAGGTGTCCTTGCTGCCTTACTCAGATGAACAGGCAGTGTGCGTCCCAAATGGCACCTTATTCCCCCATAGGCTCTGGTCAAAAGTAGTGGACAATCAGGCTCTCTCTGACCCTCTGCTACTCACACACTGATCTTTATAGCTCGTTACAGCAGAATTTGCACACACATGCACGCACAAATTCACACACACGCAGACAAACACACACTCTACTACATAGCAGTAGAACACACATCATCACTTTCTACCATTCTGTAAATTATACTATATCCTCTCTAGCCTGCCGTTCCCTGGTTCATTATTATGACTAATGAAGATTCACTCTGAAGGAGATGAGAGCTGCATGTTGTCTGACTGACTTTCAATGAGCTCTCTAAGGTATAGCTCTGTGGAGCATGCTTGGAACCTCAATAATACAGTAAGTGATGAGTAAAGGTATAACTACAGCGCTTCTAGCTCCAGAGCTTCTAGCTCCAGAGCTTCTAGCTACAGAGCATCTAGCTCCAGAGCATCTAGCTACAGAGCTTCTAGCTACAGAGCATCTAGCTACAGGGCATCTAGCTACATAGCATCTCGCTACAGGATATCTAGCTACAGAGCATCTAGCAACAGAACATTTAGCTACACATTATATTATCTAGCTCCAGGGCATCTAGCTACAGGGCATCTAGCTACAGAGCATTAAGCTACAAGGCATTTAGCTACAGGGTATTTAGCTATAGAACATCTAGCAACCGAACATTTAGCTACAGAGCATCCAACTACAGAGCATCTAGCTACAGGGCATCTAGCTATAGCTACAGATCATCTAGCTACAGGGCATCTAGCTATAGCTACAGAGCATCTAGCTACAAGGCATCTAGCTACAGGGTATCTAGCTACAGAGCATCTAGCAACAGAACATTTAGCCACAGAGCATCCAACTACAGAGCATCTAGCTACAGGGCATCTAGCTACAGGGCATTTAGCTACAAGGCATCTAGCTACAGGGCCTTTAGCTATAGAGCATCTAGCAACCAAACATTTAGCTACAAAGCATCCAACTACAGAGCATCTAGCTACAGGGCATCTAGCTATAGCTACAGAGCATCTAACTACAAGGCATCTAGCTACAGAGCATCTAGCAACAGAACATTTAGCTACATAGCATCTAACTACAGAGCATCTAGCTACAGGGCATCTAGCTATAGCTACAGAGCATCTAGCTGCAGAGCATTTAGCTACAGAGCCTCTAGCTACAGGGCATTTAGCTATAGCTATAGAGCATCTAGCTGCAGAGCATCTATCTACAGGGCATCTAGCTACATGGGATCGAGCTACAGAGCCTCTCGCTACAGGGCATAGCGCTTAAGGGCATCTAGCTAGAGGGCATCTAGCCACAGAGCATCTAGCTACAGAGAATCTACTGTACTTACAGAGTATCTAGGCCAGTGCTGATCTCCAGGTATAGAGGGTGTAGTAATGAGACTTTGTCTACTCTCTCTTTACTTTCTGTTTCTACTCTCTCCCTACTCTGTCTCTACTCTCTTTCAACTCTCTCACTCTACTCTGTCTCTACTCTCTCTCTCTATTCTCTCTCTATTATCTCTCTACTCTCTGTTTCTACTCTCTCTCTATCCTGTTTCTACTCTCTCTATCCTGTTTCTACTCTCTCTCTACTCTGTTTCTACTCTCTCCCTACTCTGTCTCTTCTCTCTCTCTCTCTCTCTCTCTCTCTCTCTATTCTCTCTCTACTCTCTGTTTCTACTCTCTTTCTACTCTCTGTCTCTACTCTCTCTCTACTCTGTCTTTACTCTCTCTCTACTCTCTGTCTCTACTCTCTGTCTTTACTCTCTCTCTACTCTGTCTCTACTCCCTGTTTCTACTCTCTCTCTTTACTCTCTGTTTCAACTCTCTCTCTACTCTGTTTCTACTGTCTCTCTACTCTGTTTCTACTATCTCTCTCTACTCTCTCTACTCTCTCTACTCTCTCTCTACTCTCTGTCTCTACTCTCTCTCTCTGTTTCTACTCTCTGTTTCTACTCTCTCTCTCTCTGTTTCTACTCTCTGTTTCTACTCTCTCTCTACTCTCTGTTTCTACTCTCTCTCTCCTCTCTGTTTCTACTCTCTCTCTACTCTCTGTCTCTACTCTCTGTTTCTACTCTCTGTGTCTACTCACTGTTTCTATTCTCTCTACTCTCTCTCTACTCTGTCTTTACTCTCTGTTTCTACTCTCTCTACTTTGTCTTTACTCTAACTCTACTCTCTCTACTCTCTGTCTCTACTCTCTGTCTCTACTCTGTTTCTACTCTCTCTCTATGCTCTCTCTCTACTCTCTCTCTACTCTCTGTCTCTACGCTCTGTCTCTACTCTCTCTACTCTCTGTCTCTACGCTCTGTCTCTACTCTGTCTCTACGCTCTATCTCTACTCTCTCTCTACTCTCTGTCTCTACGCTCTATCTCTACTCTCTCTCTACTCTCTGTCTCTACTCTCTGTCTCTTCTCTTTCTACTCTCTGTCTCTACTCTCTGTTTCTACTCTCTGTCTTTACTCTCTGTTTCTACTCTCTCTCTCTACTCTCTGTTTCTACTCTCTCTCTGCTCTCTGTCTCTACTCTCTTTCTACTCGCTGTCTCTACTCTCTGTTTCTACTCTCTCTACTCTGTTTCTACTTTCTCTCGGCTCTGTTTCTACTCTCTGTTTCTACTCTCCCTCTACTCTCTCCCTCTACTCTGTTTATACTATCTGTTTCTACTCTCTGTCTCTCTCTCTACTCTCTGTTTCTACTCTCTTTGTATTCTCGGTTTCTACGCTCTCTCTACTCTCTGTTTATACTCTCTGTTTCTACTCTCTCTGTATTCTCGGTTTCTACGCTCTCTCTCTCTACTCTCTGTTTATACTCTGTTTCTACTCTCTGTTTCTACTCTCTCTCTCTACTCTGTTTCTACTCTCTCTCTACTCTCTCTACTCTCTGTTTCTATTCTCTCTCTACTCTCGCTTTACATTCTTTGTTTCTACTCTCTGTCTCTACTCTGCTTTTACTCTCTCTCTCTACTCTCTGTCTCTACTCTCTGTTTCTACTCTCTCTCTCTACTCTCTGTCTCTCCTCTCTCTCTACTCTGTTTCTACTCTCTGTCTCTACTCTCTCTTTCTACTCTCTCTATGCTCTGTTTCTACTCTCTCTGTATTCTCTGTTTCTACTCTCTCTACTCTCTACTCTCTGTTTCTACTCTCTACTCTACTCTGTTTCTACTCTCTCTACTCTCTACTCTCTGTTTCTACTCTCTACTCTGTTTCTACTCTCTCTACTCTCTACTCTCTGTTTCTACTCTCTACTCTCTGTTTCTACTCTACTCTCTGTTTCTACTCTCTACTCTCTGTTTCTACTCTCTACTCTCTGTTTCTACTCTCTACTCTCTGTTTCTACTCTCTCTGTATTCTCTGTTTCTACTCTCTCTCTCTCTCTACTCTCTGTTTCTACTCTCTACTCTCTGTTTCTACTTTCTCTCTACTCTCTGTTTCTACTCTCTCTCTACTCTTTGTTTCTACTCTCTCTCTACTCTCTGTTTCTACTCTCTGTTTCTTCTCTCAGTTTCTACTCTCAGTCTCTACTCTGTTTCTACTCTCTGTTTCTACTCTTTGTTTCTACTCTCTACTCTGTTTCTACTCTCTCTCTACTCTCTGTTTCTACTCTCTGTTTCTACTCTCAGTTTCTACTCTGTTTCTACTCTTTGTTTCTACTCTCTACTTTCTGTTTCTACTCTCTGTCTCTTATCTTTTCCTGTTTTAGACTGAGCAGCGTCTCCCAGCGTTCAGACTATCCCAGGGTTCAGTGATGCTGGACTGCTTGTATCATGTGGAATGTGAATCCCGTGGAGAGAGAGGCGGGGGGAGGGAGAGAGGCTGCATAGGAGGGCAGAGAGAGATCTGGAATGATGTAGGCTGGAAAATGGAAGAGAAGAGAAGAGGGAACTACAGTTAAGGAAACACTGCTATGTGAATAGGAAATGCTACTATATTAAACACAGTTCATGAAGCAGTGCAAGGAGACAGAGTGCTGTTTTGCCCTGTTATCACTCTGTAGGATTATCATGTCATAAAGCATAGAGACTTTACAGAGACAAGTAGGCATGGGTTAATTAAGGCTGGGTTTGTTAGGGGTAGAGGGACACCCCCATCTGGGTACAGTGTCTGGAGAGAGGCAAGAGGCAAGAAAAGAGGAGGAAAAAGCCCATTCTGCATTGCTGTTACTGTCCAAAACAAACGCTAAAACTTTGCATCTGTCTCCGATTTCGCTGTTCTGGGCGGGATCTGTGTTGGTAGCGTGGAGGAATAGGAGGAACAGTTCTCTCCAAAACGGTTCTGGTCAGGTCGCTAGTGTGGTGGACGAACACACAACATAAAGCTTTTTTAATGACTTTCCAAAACATAAATGATGGATGTTCAGACTGTTTCTTTTGCAGTAAATATACATGTCCTGCATAGCAGTATTGCCCATTTTGTTTGATCCAGTTTGTGTAATTTATGTACAATATTTGCTCCACTGTAATTCTAATGTTTCATCTTTTATTTATGGTTGTATATATTGAATTATTCTAAAGTATATTTGCCATTAGACTTATTCCTCTGTTGGGAAATGTACTGTAGCAGAGTAGGCTGTTAAGTGAAACAACATGTGATAGAGTTTCTCCTTGAGGAGCGAGAGGTTGGGGCTTATGAGACGTAGGAGACCAAGAAAAACACATGCTCCTTGACTCTGACTGAGGCTATAAAAATGAAAGGCTCATACCATAGAATACTTCAGGGTTCTCCCAATATATAAAACATGGACCATTATATCACAGTTTGAGCCTTTGCTTCTTTTTTAGAAGCCTATCAACTATTATCTATTCCACATTGAACAGTAAAACTACTGAACACTAAAATATTTCCCTTCTCTGAGATTGTAAACTTTATTTGACCAAAGCTGAAAGCCCACATCCACTTGCTATCATCACCCTCGGACTGGGAGGGAAATGTCCTCGTAGTGGAAACATTGAAAATGTGTCAGTCTGTCCTGTTGACATGGCGATAGGGAATGGGTGACATTTTTGCTCTCTCTTCCTCCTCCTCTTGCTCTCTCCTCCTTTTTCTCTCTCTCCCTCTCTCTTCTACTCCCGGTCTCTCCCTCTCCCTCACTCTCTATCTTCAATGCTTTTCTTTTCTTTTCTTGTTGATTCTGAATCATAAACCTTATATTTGGCATTCTTCCTTTGGCATTCTTCCTATATAAAAACACAATATCAATGTTAAAATGTTTTAAGTTAAAATTATACTTATTTTGGATTGGCTTTAATACGTTGTTCCATCCCAAATTATTTGCAGAAGGCCTTAGGTGATTGGAGTGTAGAAAGAGAAGTATTATATTGGTTAACCCTGCTGCAGGTAGAGTTTGTGATGGTGCTGCTATTTGTGCCACAGGGTTAGGGTCTTTGGGATGATGTCCTGTTTAGGTCACAGACTAAAGAAATGAATTATGGTAGAAACAAAGTGTCCCAATCTCTTTCCCCCTCCTCCGTGTGTTGTGAAGGGAAAGGAGGAGGATTTAAAAGCTTTCTAACGAGGCAGCCTTGACACCTCAGCGCTGTCAGATCTTAATGTTGACAAACGGCCATCTATCTCACCGCCCGCTTTGATTAGGGAACATCTCTGAGTGGAGTGGCTATCACTCATGACAAGATGGCTTTTCATGTCAGCACATTTTCTCTCCCTGTCCTGCTTCTTTTTTTCTGATTATTTATAACCCTATATTTTACCCCTTGATAACTAAATTGCATTGTGGACAAAGCAGTTTGCTCGGTCCCCTCCTCTCACACTTTTTTTTGCTCTCCTTTTCTCTCTCTCTTTCTCTTGCTCTCTCTGTTGCTCGCTCGCTCTCATTCTCTCTTATTGATGTTGATGGCATGCCTGTAGAAATCAGCATGGTTTATTTAGTCTAGTTCCCACTCGGGTCCTCTGCTACATCGTGCCAATCAGAGAGTCAGCTTCTCTGCTCAGCTTCCCCTCGTTGACCCTATGAAGGATAATGACGCTTTACTGAATTACAGTTTTAAGTTTCACTCTCTTCTCTTTGATGCTAGACGAGTGGCTGGCTGCTGGCTGGCTGCTAGATGGCTCTGGCCTTTCTTTAACGCTACACAGAATTCACTTCCGAAACACTCCAACTTCTTCCATGCGTCTGATGAAAGCTCTCCAGACATGAGACAGAGCAGGAAGCTGCTTTTTTCACAGTAATCGTGCTGACAACAGTTGCAGGAGACCTCTTCAAGACAAGGTGCTTGTTCCTTCTAGGAGCGCCAGGCATACTGAGAGCCTCGCTGAGAGAAAACATGGCAGACGAGTGTCAGACACCTCCCATTTTTCCAGACGTGTTCTGCTGCTTTTCTTACACATACAGAGAGTTCCTGTTTCTCACAGATACTGTATGACCTTAAAGAAGACAAATCCTCACAGGCATCTCTGTGAGGTCATGTGTAGCAGGCGTGTGCTGGGGATGGGGATGGGTTTAGCTGGCATGCTGGGTTTGGGCTGAGCTTGGGGTGGGGTTGAGCTGGAGCTAGGGTTGGGTTGGGGCTGGGGTTAGGGTGGGGTTAGGGCTAGGGTTGGGGTTGGGGTGGGTGGTGTAGGTATGGGTTGGGTTGGGGTAGGGGTAGGGCTAGGGTTGGGGTTGAGTTTGGGCTGGGGTTGGGCTGGGGCTAGTATTGTTCTTGGGATGGGTTGGGCTGGTCTGGGGTGGGTTTGGGCTAGGGGTTGAGCTGCGGCTGAAATAACTTGATGAAGGCAGTTTAAGGCATTTAGATGTACTGTATAGTCTGTAGGTACTGTATGGTGTGGATGTACTGTATAGTTTGTACTAGAGGTCGACCGATTATGATTTTTCAACGCCGATACCGATTATTGGAGAATCAAAAAAAGCTGATTGTCTCGTCCTGACCTTAGTTCCTTTTTTATGTCTCTATTTTAGTTTGGTCAGGGTGTGAGTTGGGGTGGGCATTCTATGTTTTGTGTTCTATGTTTTCTATTTCTATGTGTTTGGCCTGGTATGGTTCCCAATCAGAGGCAGCTGGCAATCGTTGTCTCTGATTGAGAACCATACTTAGGCAGCCTGTTTTCCCACTATGGGTTGTGGGTAGTTGTTTTGTGTTGCTGCACCTTACAGGACTGTTTCGTTTTCGTTTCACTCTCTTTGTTATTTTGTTTAGTGTTTCTGTTCCAATAAATAACATGAACACTTACCACGCTGCGCATTGGTCCGATACTTCATACTCCTCGTCAGAATAGGAAGAAAACCGTTACACCGATACTGATTAATCTGACTATATTTATTTTATATTATTTGTAATAATGACAATTACAACAATACTGAATGAACACTTATTTTAACTTCATATAATACATCAATAATATCAATTTAGCCTCAAATAAATAATAAAACATGTTCAAATTGGTTTCAATAATGCAAAAACAAAGTGTTGGAGAAGAAAGTAAAAGTGCAATATGTGCCATGTAAAAAAGCTAATGTTTAAGTTCCTTGCTCAGAACATGAGAGCATATGAAAGCAGGTGGTTCCTTTTAACATGAGTCTTCAATATTCCCATTATTGCTATTGGATGTTCTTATAGGCACTTTAGTATTGACAGTGCAACAGTATAGCTTCCGTCCCTCTCCTCGCTCCTACCTGGGCTCGAACCAGGAACACATCGACAATAGCCACCCTCGAAGCAGCGTTACCCATGCAGAGCAAGGGGAACAACGACTCCAAGTCTCAGAGCGAGTGACGTTTGAAACGCTATTAGCGTGCACCCCGCTAACTAGCTAGCCATTTCACATCAGTTACACAAGCCTAATCTCAGGAATTGATAGGCTTGAAGTCATAAACATCGCAATGCTAAGAATTGCGAAGAGCTGCTGGCAAACGCATTGCTCAGTCAGAATATATCGCAATATCAAATATCAAATCATAGACTTAGTTAAAACAGAAATACGAGCCTTTGGTCATTAATATGGTCAAATACGGAAACTATCATTTCAAAAACAAAACGTCTTTCAGTGAAATACGAAACTGTATTTGATCTAACGGGTGGCATCCATAAGTCTAAATATTGCTGTTCCATTGCACAACCTTCAATGTTATGTCATAATTATGTACAATTCTGGCAAATTAATTACGGCCTTTGTTAGGAATAAATGGACTTCACACAATTCGCAATGTGGCCCAAACTGGTGGCCCAAACTGCTGCATATACCCTGACTGCTTGCACGGAACGCAAGAGAAGTGACACAATTTCCCTAGTTATAAGAAATTCATGTTAGCAGGCAATATTAACTAAATATGAAGGTTTAAAAATATATACTTGTGTATTGATTTTAAAGAAAGGCAATGATGTTTATGGTTAGGTACATTGATGCAACGACGGTGCTTTTTTCGCAAATGCGCTTGTTAAATCATCACCCGTTTGTTGAAGTAGGCTGTGATTCGATGAGAAATTAACAGGCACCGCATCGATTATATGTAACGCAGGACACGCTAGATAAACTAGTAATAGCATCAACCATGTGTAGTTAACTAGTGATTATGTTAAGATTCATTGTTTTTTATAAGATAAGTTTAATGCTAGCTAGCAATTTACCTTGGCTTCTTGCTGCCCTCGCGTAACAGGTAGTCAGCCTGCCACGCAGGCTCCTCGTGGAGTGCAATGTAAGGCAGGTGGTTAGAGCGTTGGACTAGTAACCGGAAGGTTGCAAAAACAAATCCCCGAGCTGACAAGGTAAAAATCTGTCATTCTGCCTCTGAACAAGGCAGTTTAAACAATGCTACCTTATATAATGTTACTTACCCTACATTATTCATCTCATATGCATACGTATATACTGTACTCTATATCATCGACTGCATCCTTATGTAATACATGTATCACTAGCCACTTTAACTATGCCACTTTGTTTACATACTCATCTCACATGTATATACTGTACTCGATACCATCTACTGTATCTTGCCTATGCTGCTCTGTACCATCACTCATTCATATATCCTTATGTACATATTCTTTATCCCCTTTACACTGTGTATAAGACAGTAGATTAGGAATTGTTAGTTAGATTACTTGTTGGTTATTACTGCATTGTCGGAACTAGAAGCACAAGCATTTCGCTACACTCGCATTAACATCTGCTAACCATGTGTATGTGACAAATAAAATTTGATTTGATTTGATTTAACCCACCGTTCCTAGGCCGTCATTGAAAATAAGAATGTGTTCTTAACTGACTTGCTTAGTTAAATAAAGGTGTAAAAAAAATGTTTTTTTAAATACAGATTTCCGATTGTTATGAAAACTTGATATCGGCCATAATTAATCGTCCATTCCGATTAATCGGTCGACCTCTAGTCTGTACGTACTGTATAGTATGTACATACTGTATGGTGTGGATGTACTGTATAGTCTGTGCTGTATGGTGTGGATGTACTGTATAGTCTGTGCTGTATGGTGTGGATGTACTGTATAGTCTGTATGTGCTGTATGGTGTGGATGTACTGTATAGTCTGTATGTGCTGTATGGTGTGGATGTACTGTATGGTGTGGATGTACTGTATAGTCTATGTACTGTATGGTGTGGATGTACTGTATAGTCTGTGCTGTATGGTGTGGATGTACTGTATAGTCTATGTGCTGTATGGTGTGGATGTACTGTATAGTCTGTATGTGCTGTATGGTGTGGATGTACTGTATAGTCTGTATGTGCTGTATGGTGTGGATGTACTGTATGGTGTGGATGTACTGTATAGTCTATGTACTGTATGGTGTGGATGTACTGTATAGTCTGTGCTGTATGGTGTGGATGTACTGTATGGTGTGGATGTACTGTATAGTCTGTATGTACTGTTTGGTGTGGATGTACTGTATAGTCCGTATGTACTGTATGGTGTGTATGTACTGTATGGTGTGTATGTACTGTATGGTGTGGATGTACTGTATGGTGTGGATGTACTGTATGGTGTGGATGTACTGTATGGTGTGGATGTACTGTATGGTGTGGATGTACTGTATGGTGTGGATGTACTGTATGGTGTGTATGTGCTGTATGGTGTGGATGTGCTGTATGGTGTGGATGTACTGTATGGTGTGGATGTACTGTATGGTGTGGATGTACTGTATGGTGTGGATGTACTGTATGGTGTGGATGTACTGTATAGTCTGTATGTACTGTTTGGTGTGGATGTACTGTATAGTCCGTATGTACTGTATGGTGTGGATGTACTGTATAGTCTGTATGTACTGTATGGTGTGTATGTACTGTATGGTGTGGATGTACTGTATGGTGTGGATGTACTGTATAGTCTGTATGTACTGTATGGTGTGGATGTACTGTATAGTCTATGTGCTGTATGGTGTGGATGTACTGTATAGTCTGTATGTGCTGTATGGTGTGGATGTACTGTATAGTCTGTATGTGCTGTATGGTGTGGATGTACTGTATAGTCTGTATGTGCTGTATGGTGTGGATGTACTGTATGGTGTGGATGTACTGTATAGTCTGTATGTGCTGTATAGTCTGTATGTACTGTATGGTGTGGATGTACTGTATAGTCCGTATGTACTGTATGGTGTGGATGTACTGTATAGTCTGTATGTACTGTATGGTGTGGATGTACTGTATGGTGTGGATGTACTGTATGGTGTGGATGTACTGTATAGTCTGTATGTACTGTATGGTGTGGATGTACTGTATGGTGTGGATGTGCTGCATGGTGTGGATGTACTGCATGGTGTGGATGTACTGCATGGTGTGGCTGTACTGCATAGTGTGGATGTACTGCATGGTGTGGATGTACTGCATAGTGTGGATGTACTGCATGGTGTGGATGTACTGCATAGTGTGGATGTACTGTATGGTGTGGATGTACTGCATAGTCTGTATGTACTGTATGGTGTGGATGTACTGTGTAGTCTGTGCATACTCTATGGTGTGGATGTACTGCATAGTCTGTATGTACTGTATAGTGTGGATGTACTGCATAGTCTGTATGTACTGTATGGTGTGGATGTGCTGTATAGTGTGGATGTACTGTATAGTGTGGATGTACTGTATGGTGTGGATGTACTGTATAGTCTGTATGTACTGTATGGTGTGGATGTACTGTATGGTGTGGATGTACTGTATGGTGTGGATGTACTGTATGGTCCGTATGTACTGTATGGTGTGGATGTATTGTATAGTCTGTATGTACTGTATGGTGTGGATGTACTGTATGGTGTGGATGTACTGTATGGTGTGGATGTACTGTATGGTGTGGATGTACTGTATAGTCTGTATGTACTGTATGGTGTGTATGTACTGTATGGTGTGGATGTACTGTATGGTGTGGATGTACTGTATAGTCCGTATGTACTGTATGGTGTGGATGTACTGTATAGTCTGTATGTACTGTATGGTGTGTATGTACTGTGGTGTGTATGTACTGTATGGTGTGAATGTACTGTATGGTGTGGATGTACTGTATAGTCTGTATGTACTGTATGGTGTGGATGTACTGTATAGTCTGTATGTACGGTATGGTGTGGATGTACTGTATAGTCCGTGTGTACTGTATGGTGTGGATGTACTGTATAGTCTATGTACTTTATGGTGTGGATGTACTGTATAGTCTGTATGTACTGTATGGTGTGTATGTACTATATGCTGTGGATGTACTGTATAGTCTGTATGTACTGTATGGTGTGGATGTACTGTATGCTGTGGATGTACTGTATAGTATGTATGTACTGTATGGTGTGGATGTACTGTATGGTGTGGATGTACTGTACAGTCTGTATGTACTGTATAGTCTGTATGTACTGTATGGTGTGGATGTACTGTATGGTGTGGATGTACTGTATGGTGTGGATGTACTGTATGGTGTGTATGTACTGTATGGTGTGGATGTACTGTATAGTCCGTATGTACTGTATAGTCTGTATGTACTGTATAGTGTGGGTGAACTTTAAGGTGGGACAGCCTGTAGAGGGATGGTCCTGTTCCACTAGACTGTTCCTCTATGGCCGTATGATGAGATGTGTTGGTGTTACCAGTCTCTTAATGGATCTGTTTGTTCAGTGTGGTTCTGTCTGAGCTCTGAAAGAAGCAGCCGATAGATACAGTTCCAAAAGACTCTAAGAAGGAGATATATTCTCAGCACTCTGTTGCCGCTTTCTATAGAGAAAACAGTGTTTCATAGTTTATCTTGTCTGACAACAAACGCTGAAACAGCCTATCAGTTTAGATGCTGGAAATGTATTAAATCTGTTCAAATGTTCACTGTGGGTTCTGATGTCAATAGTTATGAAATACTACAGTACACTTCTTTTTACTCCAAGTCAGTCATCATTGGATGTTTCATGTAGAGATTGTGGGTACTGGATAAATCCAGACTTTTGTAGCTTGCCGGATGTTATGGTATGCGTTTTAGAAAACTATCAAAACCAGATTCCCCTTTGGCTCCACTGATGTGACACTTGAAAGCATTTTTCATCTCCTTATCTTTCCACACTGATTTGAATCTGCTCTTTAGGGTTCAGGGTTGAGATGTTTAGCTGTCTGAATGTTTCCTGGCTGTTGTCTGACTGTTCTGACTGTTTTCAGATTTCTCTGACTATTCCTCTCTCGCCACCCTCTGTTCTGACTGTTCTCTGACTGACTGTTCCTACTGTTTTGTCTTTCTGCCCCACCCCACTCCCCCTCCAGGCAGCAAGGAGGATGAGTTGGTCAAGTCGAAGAAGGGCTTCCACAGCCAGACAGTAGCCAATCAGAGCCCAGAGACGGACCTGATGTTGGATGGAGACGATGACACTGCCAGTCTGCTGCAGGAGAAAGAGATGGACAACCTGGCTGGTGAGACACATACACAAACACGCACTCACACACACACACACACACACACACACAGACACACACACACACACACACACATACACATACACATACACATACACATACACACACACACACGCACATATTTATCCTATGTTTGGGTCATGGTTTATGTGTTTGGCAGTGTAAGTGGATCTGGACAATGTTTCCAAGGTGTTCAGATGAACGTGTAGTTCCTGTGTGATAGTGTGTGTGTGAAACAAACCGTTCTGTGTTGTTTTGGTTCTCCAGCGCCGTTCCTTCCTCGCCTGTTTGTCTCCAGAGGTCAGTCAGTCATCTCAGTCCAAGTTAAACTATATTGATTCTGGAAGGATGATCAATCTGAACATGACTGCGTATCAAATGGCACCCTATTATTTAGTTAGTGCACTACTTTTGATTAGGGCACATAGTACTTTGGTCAAAAGTAGTGCAATAGGGTGCCATTTGGAATGTACCCTACAGTGCATTTGGGAAGTATTCAGACCTCTTAACTTACAGCCTTATTCTAAAAGGGATTATGTTGTATTTTTTCATCAATCATCAATCTACACACAATACCCCATAATGACAAAGCAAAAACAGGTTTTAAGTCATTTTTGCTAATTTATAAAAAATGTTAAATGGAAACATTCAGACCCTTTACTTTGTTGAAGCACCTTTGGCAGCGATTACAGCCTTGAGTCTTCTTGGGTATGACGCTATCAACTTGGCACACCTGTATTTCTCCCATTCTTCTCTGCAGATCCTCTCAAGCTCTGTCAGGTTAGATTTTTAATTGTTATTCTTATTTTTATTTCACCTTTATTTAACCAGGTAGGCAAGTTGAGAACAAGTTCTCATTTACAATTGCGACCTGGCCAAGATAAAGCAAAGCAGTTCGATACATACAACAACACAGAGTTACACATGGAGGAAAACAAACAGTCAATAATAAGTCAATAATAAGTCTATATACAATGTGAGCAAATGAGGTGAAATAAGCGAGGTAAATGCAAAAAAAAGGCCATGGTGGCGAAGTAAATACAATATAGCAAGTAAAACACTGGAATGGTAGATTTTCAGTGGAAGAATGTGCAAAGTAGAGAGAAATAATGGGATGCAAAGGAGCAAAATAAATAAATACAGTAGGGGGAGAGGTAGTTGTTTGGGCTAAATTATAGATGGGCTATATGTACATTTGTAGTAATCTGTGAGTTGCTCTGACAGCTGGTACTTAAAGCTAGTGAGGGAGATAAGTGTTTTCAGTTTCAGAGATTTTTGTAGTTCGTTCCAGTCATTGGCAGCAGAGAACTGGAAAGAGAGGCGGCCAAAAGAAGAATTGGTTTTGGGGGTGACCAGAGAGATATACCTGCTGGAGCACGTGCTACAGGTAGGTGCTGCTATGGTGACCAGCGAGCTGAGATAAGGGGGGACCTTTCCTAGCAGGGTCTTGTAGATGACCTGGAGCCAGTGGTTTTGGCGACGAGTATGAAGCGAGGGCCAGACAACGAGAGCGTACAGGTCGCAGTGGTGGGTATTATATGGGGCTTTGGTGACAAAACGGATTGTGAGTCTGGAAGGAGCATTTACAGTCTAACCAGACACCTAGGTATTTGTAGTTGTCCCCATATTCTAAGTCAGAACCGTCCAAAGTAGTGATGTTGGACGGGCGGGCAGGTGCAGGCAGCGATCGGTTGAAGAGCATGCATTTAGTTTTACTTGTATTTAAGAGCAATTGGAGGCCACGGAAGGAGAGTTGTATGGCATTGAAGATCGTCTGGAGGGTTGTTAACACAGTGTCCAAAGAAGGGCCAGAAGTATACAGAAAGGTGTCGTCTGCGTAGAGGTGGATCAGAGACTCACCAGCAGCAAGAGCGACATCATTGATGTATACAGAGAAGAGAGTCAGTCCAAGAATTTAACCCTGAGGCACCCCCATAGAGACCGTCAGAGGCCTGGACAACAGGCCGATTTGACACACTGAACTCTATCAGAAAAGTAATTGGTGAACCAGGCGAGGCAATCATTTGAGACACCAAGGCTATCTAGTCTGCCGATGAGGATGTGGTGATTGACAGAGTCGAAAGCCTTGGCTAGATCAATGAATACGGCTGCACAGTATTGTTTCTTATTGATGGCGGTTAAGATATCGTTTAGGACCTTGAGCGTGGCTGAAGTGCACTCATGACCAGCTCTGAAACCAGATTGCATAGCGGAGAAGGTATGGTGGGGTTCGAAATGGTCGGTAATCTTTTTGTTGACTTGGCTTTCGAAGACCTTAGAAAGGTCTGAAAATGTTGTAGTTAGGGATGAAGATTTCAGAATTTTTGGTGGTCTTCCTAAGCCAGGATTCAGACACGGCTAAAACATCCGGGTTGCCAGAGTGTGCTAAAGCAGTGAATAAAACAAACTTAGGGAGGAGGCTTCTAATGTTGACATACATGAAACCAAGGCTATTACGGTTACAGAAGTCATCAAAAGAGAACGCCTGGGGAATAGGAGTGGAGCTAGGCACTGCAGGGCTTTGATTCACCGCTTAATCGCCAGAGGAGGAGTAGGATAAGGGTACGGCTAAAAGCTATGAAAATTGGTTGTCTAGAACGTCCGGAACAGAGAGTAAAAGGAGGTTTCTGGGGGCGATAAAACAGCTTCAAGGTATAACGTACAGACAAGGTATGGTAGGATGTGAATACAGTGGAGGGAAACCTAAGTATTGAGTGATGATGAGAGAGCTATTGTCTCTAGAAACATAATTGAAACCTGGTGATGTCACCACATGTGTGGGTGGTGGAACTGAAAGGTTGGATAAGGTATAATGAGCAGGGCTAGAGGCGCTACAGTGAATTAAGCCAATAAACACTAATTAGAAAAGCAATGGACAAGGCATATTTAAGGAGAGGCATGCTTAGTCGAGTGATCATAAGGGTCCAGTGAGTAGTGAGGTTGGTTGGGGTAACGGCGATTCAGACAGCTAGGCCGGGCCATCGGTAGCAAGCTAGCATTGGATGGAGGTCTGTTTTTAGCCACCTCGTGCGTTTCCGTCGGTAGATTAGTGGGGTTCCGTGTGGTAGAGGGGATCAATCCAATTGGCTAAATAGATATAGTTATAGTGACCCAAGAACATTTTTCCGATAGATCTATTCAGAGAGCAGCCGATAAGACAGCTAACGATTAGATGGACTCAGATGGGCGTTCAGGTAAGGTCGCGACAGAGGGGCCAGTTGGATAATTCCCTCGGGCAGATAACGTCGGTAGTCCAGTCGTGAAGGCCCGGTGGGGCTCCGCGTCGGCAGTAAAACTGGTACGGATAAGTGATTGTAGCCCAGGTGTGGCTGATGGAACTCTCCAGCTGGCTAGCTCCGGAATAATTTATGTTTGCTCCGAGATCGTCGTAAGCCAATAGTCACACGGATAGCAGCGAACTAGCTGCGAGATCCAGGTGTAAATGTCCAGAGCTTTTGGTTGAAATCCGGGGATATGGAGAGAAAAATAGGTCCGGTCGCGTTGTACAAAACTGCCGATAGCTTTTCGAGCTAAAGGATAGCTGATGACCATCAACCGTGGTTAGCTGAAAACTAACATTAGCCAGTGAATTGGCTAGCTTCTGGCTAGCTTCTGGTTAGCTTCTATTGTGAGGCGCGTTGCAGGAGAGTGTTTTGAAGGTGAGTTTTTGGAAAAGGAAACATATAAAAGATATGCGAAGAAAGATGTAAATATATATATATATATATATATATATATATATATATATACGGGATGGGGAGATGGGGAGTGTTGCTGCACAGCTACTTTCAGGTCTTCGATCAGGTTAAAAAAAACATTCACTGTAGGCATGGTGCCAGGTTTCCTCCAAACGTGATGCTTGGCTTTCAGGTCAAAGAGTTCAATCTTGGTTTAACCAGAAAACCGAATCTTGTTTCTCATGGTCTGAGAGTCTTTAGGTGCATTTTAGCAAACTCCAAGTGGGCTGTCATGTGCCTTTTACTGAAGAGTGGCTTCGGTCTGGCCACTCTACCATAAAGGCCTGATTGGTGGAGTGCTGCAGAGATGGTTGTCCTTCTGGAAGGTTCTCCCATCTCCACAGAGGATCTCTAGAGCTCTGTCAGTGACCATCAGATTCTTGGTCACCTCCCTGACTAAGGTCCTTCTCCCCCATTGCTCTGTTTGGCCGGGCGGCCAGCTCAAGGAAGAGTCTTGGTGGTTCCAAACTTCTTCCATTTAAGAATGATGGAGGCCACTGTGTTCTTGGGGACCTTCAATGCTGCAGAAATGTTTTGGTACCCTTCCCCAGATCTGTCACTTGACGCAATCCTGTCTCGGAGCTCTATGGACAATTCCTTCGACCTCATGGCTTGGTTTTTGCTCCGATATGCACTATCAACTGTGGGACCATATTTTAGTGATAATGCCGGTGTTTGGAGGATATATTAGCACGGAGTTGTTAGGGCCTAGACGAAGTCGACGAAGTGTTCTAAATGTTCCATTGCTATAATGGCTGGCAACATTCTTATACCTTGCCTGCTACCTAGCCAACTACTGCTAACTTACAGTCACGTCAATAAGTGCAGTCAGAATAACAGAAAAGTAGCTGCATTTGCATTTGTTTAAGCTGTTTTCTAGTGACAATGAGGTAATGAGGTGCGATTTCACCTGGCATAGAAAATGTGCTCGCTGTTGACACTTGTTCAGAGGAGCTAGCCAGCAACACAGCAACAGTAACATGATCGCTTGAAACTGAAGCTGGAAAGACTGCAAATTAGCTATGTTTTATTTGACCTTTTTTCAATTGACCTTTTTTTGTATATATGTATTTCGACTGGCTGAGAAATGCTGCCTGCCAGTCTTTCTTGTCCCGGACAGCAGGACATCGAATTTGAAAATCTAAACAATGTTGTAAATGTTGGAGAGGCGGACAGCAAGGTTTATACAAATCTCAGCTGTTGAAAACAAAATGTTAGTCTAAAAGAAATGTGAGATAATGTCTAGATGCTAAAGTGGAGATCAAGTTTATAAGTTGCCTGGCTGGGCTGATGAGACAGTGGATAGCACAGTCAGATGGAACAGAGTAAATAGGTATTTTAACGACATAGATTTAGCCGGTGGCAGTTTGTGGAATAGACACTGGCTGGAATGCGGTTTTAACCAATCAACATTCAGAATTAGACCTACCCGTTGTATAAATAAACAGGTGTGTGCCTTTCCAAATCATGTCCACTCAATTGAATTTACCACAGGTGGACTCCAATAATGTTGTAGAAACATCTCAAGGAGATCAATGGAAACAGGATGCACCTGAGCTCAACTTTGAGTCTCATAGCAAAAGGTCTGAATACTTATGTAAATACAGTGTTTCTGTTTTCTATTTTTAATACATTTGCAAAGATTCTAACAACCTGTTTTCGCTTTGTCATTATGGGGTACTGTGTGTAGAGTGTTGAGGAAAAACATATAATTAATAAATTTTAGAGTAAGGCTGTAATGTAACAAAATTTGGACAAAGTCAAGGGATCTGAATACTTTCAGAAGGCACTGTATGTCACCATTCCCCTTCTAAATGGCCCAGACAATCAGTGGCTAAACTAACATTTACCTAACCTGACAAACTGAACTATTAACCCATAATCTTACTGATTATAACAGACAGAGAAACTATGAAAACAAAAGAATGAATGAAAATTACTTGAATCAACCTCCTCAGTAGAAATAAATATTGAAATAAACTAATCACAATTGCTTATTAAAACATATGAGATGGTTGTTTGATATCTATACATTTTATTTTCATTGGAACACTGAGTCATGGGCTACACCCCAAATGGCACCCTATTCCTTTTTATAGTGCACGACTTTTAACCAGGGTCCATAGTAATCTGGTCAAACGTCTGCATTATATAGGAAAAGGGTGTCATTTGGGACACATCCATGCAGACGAAAGGGTCTGTTAATAAGAGCGGTTCCATGACATGATGTCTGAATGTCCAGAAAATAAATTGCATGTTTAAATAATGACATTTAAAACAAATTTTATCTTGGAGGCTTGGAGTTTTCATCTGAACTGTGCCAGGCAGGCAGGAGAGTTCATACAGCTGGCAGGGCTACAGTGAAACATGTAATATAATATTAATAAATGCAATTAAGCAGACACTTTTATCCATAGTGTGTGCATACATTTTTAAATGGGTGGCCCCCAGCAGGAATCAAACTCACAATCGTTGCATTGCATGCATCCTCATCGACCAACTGAGCCACACTGTTCTATCAGGTCCTGAGATGTACAGACTGGATGGATGTAGAGGTAGAGCAGTACAGACTGGATGGATGTAGAGGTAGAGCAGTACAGACTGGATGGATGTAGGGGTAGAGCAGTACAGACTGGATGGATGTAGAGGTAGAGCAGTACAGACTGGATTGATGGTAGAGCAGTACAGACTGGATGGATGGTAGAGCAGTACAGACTGGATAGATGTAGAGGTAGAGCAGTACAGACTGGATGGATGTAGAGGTAGAGCAGTACAGACTGGATGGATGTAGGGATAGAGCAGTACAGACTGGATGGATGTAGGGGTAGAGCAGTACAGACTGGATGGATGTATGGGTAGAGCAGTACAGACTGGATGGATGTAGAGGTAGAGCAGTACAGACTGGATGGATGTAGAGGTAGAGCAGTACAGACTGGATGGATGGTAGAGCAGTACAGACTGGATGGATGGTAGAGCAGTACAGACTGGATGGATGGTAGAGCAGTACAGACTGGATGGATGGTAGAGCAGTACAGACTGGATGGATGGTAGAGCAGTACAGACTGGATGGATGTAGAGGTAGAGCAGTACAGACTGGATGGATGTAGAGGTAGAGCAGTACAGACTGGATGGATGTAGAGGTAGAGCAGTACAGACTGGATGGATAGATCATTTTAAAATGTTTATTTTATTTTACCCTGTCTCATCGCTACAACTCCCATACGGGCTCGGGAGAGACGAAGGTTGAAAGTCATGCGTCCTCCGATACACAACCCAACCAAGCCGCACTGCTTCTTAACACAGCGCGCATCCAACCCGGAAGCCAGCCTCACCAATGTGTCTAACCAAGATTAGCGCGCACTGCGCCCGGCCTGCCACAGGAGTCGCTGGTGCGCGATGAGACAAGGATATCCCTACCGGCCAACCCCTCCCTAACCCGGACGACACTAGGCTGGATGGACCACGGACCTCCCGGTTGCGGCCGGTTATGACAGAGCCTGGGCGCAAACCCAGGGTCTCTGGTGGCACAGCTGGCGCTGCAGTACAGCGCCCTTAACCACTGGGCCACCCAGGAGGCCCATAAGCTAACTACTTTCTGCTCTGCTTGTGTAGCTAATGCTTCCTTGCTTGGATAGAATTTGTGTTGGCTAAAAACCCACTACTTTCTGCTCTGCTATTGAAGGCACTGCTTTCTTGCTTAAGTAAGATGGCCAGTGGTGAGAGTTAGTTCAAAAAGGCTAACCACCCAAGTTTATACCTCTGACCGTGCCCTAAAGATATTCACGAATGCTGTCCTGTTTGCCTGGGGTGGAAACACACTCAGGAGGCTTTGCCTTGGACCAGTTTGTGTGACAATTATCTCCAGCTGTGTTCAACTTCTATTGGTCATTGGACTGACTTTGTGGGAAAGATTGGGGTTGCTGGCGAAGGGTCTTCAGGTGAAGTAACCTTGGAAATGGGGTTGTATGAGGCCAGGAGAGAGCAGCAGAGGTGGTCGGAGTTGAGAGGGGTGTCATCCCAGCCGAGTGAGGCTCATTCTGGTTTTTCTGTCAGTGTTCAGAGTCCGGATTCTGAAGATGATATACTATCCCTGGTTGGCTCTGGAGGGTTTTCAGTGTGAATCGGATGTCGGATCAGTTCGGCAGGGGAGAGTGAATCATTGGTGGTTAATGTGCATTTGACAAAGCTGTGTTTGTAGGGCTGCAGATCACCTGGGGTGGATTGGCCGTCTTCTCCCCTGCAGCAGAGTTACTTCAGGTTTTGGGGAAGGTATTTACCTCCTGTCCCTGCAGCAGTGAAGTGTTGCTTACCCCTATTTAAAGATTTTGCAGATGAGCTACAGGCGACCTGGTATTCACCTCATTGAGCCAGGCTGGTGCTACCAGGTTATGGCAAATTCATGAATGTAGACGGTTTGGAGGCGGCTGGGCTCATTTGCACATGCCCAATGGATTGAAAGCTTGCAAGTTACTTAGTCCAGAGGATAACAAGGGTGCTAATCCTAACATGGTGCTTCTGAAAAAACAGTGCTGGTGCTCTGCCTCTTCAGGGAATAATGTATGGGAGACTGGTAGCGTGCTCCGTCCAGTGGCAGGCACGCACTGTTTCACCATGTGTGATGAGGACGGTGACGAGGATGTACGGTCTGCAGTTCGCTGTGCGTCATACTTTTCGTGGCGTCCATATGCCTACGGTCCCCGAGGTCCTAGTAACTGTCTTGAGAGATTTCCTCTCTCCTTCAAAAGCTGGCTATTCAGGTGGTTCCCGTGTCTGAAGTACAGAGTGGTTGGTACAGCTGTTACTTCTTAGTTCCCAAGAGCGATGGAATGTTGTGTCCTATCCTGGACTTGGTTGTTTTAAGTGAGCACCCCAAGATTTACAAGTTTCAAATGCTTACACTTGAATGGTTATTGCAGTCGGTGCGTCCCAGTGATTGGCTTACGTCCATAGATCTGAAGGATGAGTGTTTTCATGTGGCTATACATCCTCTCCACAGAAAGTTTCTGAAGTTTAATTTCAAGGTTGTGGCCTACGAGTTTCTAGCGCTGCCTTTTGGGCTCTCCCTATCACCCCAGCCCTTTTTCTATGGTGGTGGATGTGGCTTTGGCATGGGGTGCAATGCCAGGGGATCAGATTTGTGGCCTATCTGGATGATTGAGGGAACAGGTGGGGTTCCACACTGCCAAGCTGGTTTCCCATATTCAGTCTTTGGAGTTCATAGTGAATTACAAGAAAACTTGTGATTCACTATGAATTCACTAGCGGGTTCAGTTTCTGGGTCTGGTTCTGGACTTATTTCTGAATTGTGCGTTTTGTCCCAACAGAGGAGGGGCGCATTCTGGTTCTTCCTGGCACGGATTCAGCTGGGGCACTCTATGCCTTTTCGCTCGGGCATACAGTTATTGGTTCTGATGGCCTCTATGATAGCTGTGGTGCCTCTGGGACTTCTGTTGATGCATCAGATTTAGCACTACGGTAGTTGCCACTGCCATCGTTTGTCAAGGTATCCCCATTGTGCCTAAGGACGTTGACTCCTTGGAGGGACCCGTGACTGCTGTTGCAAGGGGTTCTCATGGGCTGGGTAGTTTCCCACAGGGTGTTCACGACAGATGCATCCCTGTTGGGATGGGGAGCACTGTGTGTAGGTTGCTCGAAAAGAGGAATTTGGTCAACAATTCAAATGGCACTGCATATCAATTACCTAGAGATACTGACTGTTTTACTAGTGTTTAGACGTTTCCTTCCTGATGTTGGAGGGCCAGCATGTGTTGGTAACGTCCGACAATAAGACGGCGGTGTTGTACATCAACAGGCAAGGGAGGACGCGGTCTCTCTCTCTCTCTTCTAAATCTGTCTGTTATCTGCTCATATGGAGCAGTGTGCATTTCCTGTTGCTCAGGATGACATATCTTCCCAGGTTTCTCAACGTGGGTGCAGATCTAATTTCCAGGGGGGTCCTATCTCTACAGAGTGGAGACTACACCCCTAGGTGGTTGCCGAGATATTGGGCCAGTTCTGCAGTGCTGACAGAGATCTTTATGCATCACAAGAAAACTTGCATTGTCATCTGTTCTTCTCGATGAGGGATCTGGGCACTCCGTTGGGAACAGATGCTTTGGCGTATCAGTGGTCTCTATGTGTTTGCTCTGGCGGACCTGATTCAAGCCACTGAGCAGAGGGTCCCTCAGGAAAGTCTGTTGTTGATTCTGGTGGCTCTACATTGGCCCAGACAACCCTGGTTCTCGCAGATCATCCACTTGTTGGGGGGGGGGGGGGGACCCATTGAGGGTTCCATGTCATCGGGATCTATTGTCCCAGACACACCGGAGAGTTTTACCACAGATAGGGGATCTGTGGGTTTGGTCCCTGAAAGGTTGAATTTGACATTATTCTTAAATGTTATTATGACTATACAGTCGGCAGATGTGCCCTCTACGAGGTGGTGCGGTTTCTGAAAGGTGTGCGTCGGCTCAGACTGGTGTCTAAGCCTGTGGCATAGACCTGCAACCTGGCTTTGGTCCTGGATGCTCTGTGTGACCCTCTGTTTGGATGATTCAAGTCTGTGGACCTGAAGGTCCTTTCCTACATGACTGCCCTGCTCATGTTTGGCGATCTCCACTCACTATCAGTACACCCTTCCTGTTTGGAATTCGCGCCTGGAAACACTAAAGTGATGTTACCCCTTAATGCAGCTTTTGCTCCCAAGGTTATGCTTATGTCTTACAGTTCCCTGGCTTTCTAGCTGTTCCTTTTCTCACCTCCTTTGTTTGCTTTCAGTGAACAACGGAGTTTGTATGGCCTGTGTCCGGTGCACGCTTTACGCACATATGGATAGGACCAAGGATATCCATGTTTGTGAACAACTTTTTGTTTGTTTCGCTAATCCACCTCTGTAGTGCGATTTCCAAGCAACGTTTTCTCATTGGCTATCTCCCTGACAAATGACAGCAAAGGAGAAGGGTTCCCTTGCGGTGTGCGTGCTAACTCCACTAGGGGTTTGGCAGCTTCTTGGGTATTGTTCAGGGGCATGACGATTGGTGATATCTGTGCTGCAGCGTGTTGGGGTTCCCCAAATACCTTCTACCTGCTCCTGGTGTGGCCCATAGTGTTCTTATGGCTGGGTCCGGCAGTTGGTGTTAGGCACCGCGCAGGTTGTGCATTTGTCCGGGTTACCACAGTTCCCTGCATGTTTGAGCCTTGGGCTGCAGCAGTGTGTAAAGTGTACATTATCAGGGTTACCACTGTTTCCTGTAGGTTTGAGCCTCGGGTTGCTATGACAGCACGCAAGTACACCGTTTCGATGTTGCTGCAGGTTTCCTCCTACAGGGAACAGTAGTTATAATCATAACTGTAATATTTATTGTCTTCATTAAAACATTTGACTGTTATTTCTGCCTAGTAGCTTAGGTTATTTAAATACCTTATTGGTCTGACTCTGCCCAGTCAGGACTGTCTCTGCTGACAATAGAGTTATCCAAACCCCCTTATAGTGTTTTAGTGTTCTCATAGTGTTCTCATAATGTTCTCCAACCCACCTCCTGGTTATATGGCACCAGGCTCCAGCTCTGTGGGCCAAACTCTCCAGTCAGAACTGTGCTTTCTGCTGCTTTAGGTATAATTGCCTCAGCCTCACAAGGTATAGTTATCCAGAGTTCAGTCTGGTTGTGAAAATAGATCAAGAGGAGCTGTTCAAAAGTCTGATACACTGCCTGAACGCTGCAAACAACTGGTGCATGAAATAAGAGCAGCAAGCGCTGTGGTGGTTTTATGCCTGATGCAAGCATTTTACTGGAATACAATAGTGGATCCTGGCAGCCATCATAAATTCCTGAAACGTTTACTATGTTCCAATCACAAGGATTATAAAGCAGCAAATGGACTGAGGGAGAGAGAATCTGGTTGCTGTGCCTCCCCTGTCAAGCTCACAGACGTAAAAAAAAACAGTTTTTTTCTGAGGAGAACATTTCATCCTAAAACACTTGATAAAATAATAAAGAAAATATGATATACTGTAGCTGCTGTTTCTTTTAAAATATCATAGTTTACTGGTATGTTGGCATTCTGACAAAGAGAATTCGAATTGCAGACTATTGTATCTATAGTGTTGCTATGTAAGTGGGGGTAGCTTTAGAGACCTGCAATGACTAGCTTCTGTCCAGAATCTCAAGAGGTACAATCAGGCTTTTAAGTAGTGGCTGTGAGCGGTATTGTCCTTAAAGCCCCGATGCAGTCTTTGTAATCGTATTTTTAAATCATTGCTGTATGTCTAATAAATCATTCTGTGTTTATTTAATGAAAATGTACTGCCCTTTAAAAGTCCAATGCAAGCTATTTTTATCTCAATATCAAATAATTTCTGGGTAAAAATGAAGTACCTTAGTGTGATTGTTTTCAATTAAAATGGCAAAAGAAACAAAAATTGCTATAACGAAACACCATCCAAAATCAGCTGGACCAGTTACGAGTACAGAAAATTCTAAATGGAAACTTTCTTTATATGTACATCATTTAGAACATATTATCAATTCCAACCTTATTAAAAATGTTGGTCAAAACATTTATTTTTGGAACATTCAAAAACTCTTCAAAAACATTTACAATTTTTTCAAATATTGCATCATGGTAAAGTTAAAGGTATGTTCACATTCTGGCCAACAGGGGAGCCCTAGCTTTCTCAGACTGACAATTCAGAAGTGCTGGACATTATGTAGTGTTCTGTCTATGTACTCTATATCTATATGCTACAGTCTGTGTGCTCTATATCTATACTCTATCTCTCTCTGCCCTGAGCAGTCTAAGTGGGAGATCCTCCCTGTGTGTTGACAGCCTTTCTCCTCCTCCTCTTTCTTTATCTTTCTCTCTTGCCCTCTCACTCTGTCTCTCCCCATATCTCTTTCTCTCTCCTCCTCTTCCTCCTCTCTCTCTGTCCTCCTGCCAACCAACCATCAGGTCAGTGTCTGCTGCCAGAGAGGGCGTGGCTTACCCTGGGCCCAGCTAGCTATGGGCCGGGCGGGGCCTGCCCTGTGGTTACCAAACCCATGATTAGTTTCACTCCCCCTGAACACTGGCAACACCGTCTGCTCTCACTGGCATCAACACTCTCCTTTTGTCTACTCATCTGTAACCCAACTCGAGAGGAGAGGAGAGGAGAGGAGAGGAGAGGAGAGGAGAGGAGAGGAGAGGAGAGGAGAGGAGAGGAGAGGAGAGGAGAGGAGGTGTTTTGATAGTGGCTGTTTACTGTTTTACTTGCGATATTAATGATCTTAACTGACAGACCTTTGAATGGACGAGTCAAAGACTGGCTGTACTCTGTCAAGGAGACATTATCATGACCTAATGAGTGGAGTGCACCATTATCATATCTCTCTCTGTCTCTGTCGCTCTCTGTCTCTCTCTCGCTCTCTGGCATCATTTTAGCCCTTACATGGGTAATAATTAGTCTTATGAGTGCAAGATAATATTGTCATAAATACTTAAATACTTTTAAAAAAGTGCACTGCTTAGGATGTTCTGAATTACATATAATATTACTGACTACATTACATGTTTAGGAAATTACTACTATAATATTTCTTGCATATATGACAGTAAATTGAACTGTTTTAGGCTGATTCCCTAATGGCTTCCTAATGGCCTATGTGCCCTAATAAAAAAAGAGTGCCATATAAAGGTACATTTTAGACTTATTCAAGCCTTTGAGAGGCATGTTGGGCATTCGAGATTTTGGGAGAATTATCTGTTTTAATTATGACACTACCCAGAATGCCTTGTGTAGCAGTGCAGCAGTGACATCACTGTGAATGTCTTCATCAGACCAGACTGTTTAACAGTTTACCAGCCCCGTAGACATTCAAGACTAGAGTACAGACAAAATATAACTAGAACACCAAGAAACTAGGATTATGTAATGGAATATTATAGCTGGAATTATTTTTGCTAGAAATGTAATGATTTGCCCCGTGTACAATTGAAATGTTTCTGAAATATTATTTTGAAGAACATCTGCGTAAAAGGACTGGGTGTGTGTGTGTTAATATATAATATAATATTATTGTTATTACTACTATAACTTTTTCTAAATTCGAAGAAAACCGCTTCAAAGATATAGCGTTATAGCTCACGTATTAACGGAATCCAGTCCTTTTGGCATATGGAAACCTGTATCATTTATTATTATTGTTGTGTAAACGTTTTAATACTAACTCCGAATTATGGAGTATCCCTAGAGGGATTACAGCTTAATCCCGTCCCTGTAGCGCGGTGGATCCAGTGGATTAAGGCTGTATTGTCTCTCTCTGTACCAGAGTCCCTTTAGGCCACAACACAATAGTTCTCGTACCCGCCAACGTCTTATTATTCTCTTTCTCTCTGAGGGGGAGTAGACTAGAGGTCTTGGAATAGAGAGTTTATGTTGCATAAAGACAAACCCTTCAGATTGATGAGAATCTCTTGCAACAGCATCGACTGTAAAACAATATATGTCCGTTTACTGAGACGTCGGCCGAATTCTCTATTCAAATGTAGTCTAACCTGGGGCGGGTTTAATATGTGTCTAAATGTGGAAACAACATTAAGAACAAGTGTCATTACAAGATAATTATATAGGCTAATAAATGGTCATGACAGTGATAAATATGAGTATTAGAATAATAAGTAATGTTTTGATCACGTTTCGTTTCTTTTGCAAAAGCATTGCTTTCTATTCTGTGAGCATATCGCAGTAATTATAGCCTTTTGTATAATTTGACATTATATGTACATGTAGGTATTGATTATAGGTTATACATTATATGTCAGTGCATTGTGTATTATCTATTCATTAATATGTTGTGGGGCATATTAGGGCTATATGTTTCCATAGGCCTACGATAGTCATTAGACCCGGGATATTGCATGTTTATTACAGCTTGTAAAGCACATGCTAAACGGTGATAGTGTAATCAGATAAGATCAGTTTAATACAGGCAGAATTTATTACAGGCAGCTAGGGCAGGCAGAGAGAAAGAGTAGGAAAGCCGATTCCACTATTCCTGAGCGCTCTGTTAGCACAATGAAAGAGAGCCCAGGGAATTGAAACCAAAATCCACTTGTAATCTCGCAACAGTATCGGGCATAATTGGTTGAGGACCACAATATTAAGATTGATGAGACATTAAAGTGGCTCTTTGGAGTTCACGCGATCGATAAATATCCCAATTTCAAAAGCTTTCATTTGAGCTCGAGACAAATCACAGGAGCCGCGCGCCTCAGCGATACTGATCCAAATAGAACATGGAGGATGGAGGGAGAGGAGAGGACAGGAGGAGAGATGGAGATGCGGAGGAAGATGGGTGGAAACAGAGATAGCATGTGATCCCGTCTGCTGGTCAGGGGTCAAAATACCATCGTAAATAAATACTAAACGGATATTGTCAGCACAAATATATGCGCTTTCATTTTTCCTCAAAGGTTTTTCAAAAGCATGTGATTAGTTTAGGATGCTATGCATATTGTAACAGTAGTTTGGCGTGGTGTTGTATCTCTCATTTAGTGGCCCTAGTGTCGTTATTGTAACTGAAACAATTGTTATGAAAAATATTAGTATGCAAATATGAATAATAATACCATATAAGTGACCAGTCATCATATTGGCAAGCGCTCCTCCATCTCTGGTTTAGTTCTGATAGGCCATATGACACTGCTGGCCCTATTGCACCGCACGCGCCTTTAGTTAAAATGGTTATTACTTATGTAAATTAGCGTCATATAGTTTTAAAAGCCTAGAATGTATATAGGCCAAAATGCTTGTTTAACAGGCCGAATAGCGATTTGGTTCAACGTAACCTATGTTATACCCTCCAGAGTGCAACCCATAATGGAGCCTTGTCCTGTATTTAACCTGAACGAGTAATTCGAGTTTGCATCAAAAATAATGGCTCTGAATGAAAACCTGTTACCATGATAATTAAGAACCGTGCATGTGTCCAAATTAAGAAGAAATTGTAGAATTTGCATCCTATACATTACATCGTTTCAATATCTTCTCTGACTAAATCGAAGTAGACTCAAATTTGATAATTCACTATCAAATAAATCAAATAATTTGTTAGGAATTGTTAAAGACCATACATTGTTTGTCCTTATATCTGATGCACCGTGTATTACACATTATAGGCCCAGTGGTCCTCAGCACCCCGGCCCAGCTCGTGGCTCCGGTAATAGTCGCACGAGGGACGCTCTCCATCACGACGACCGAGATATATTTCGAAGTGGACGAGGATGACCCCTCCTTCAAACTGCTTGACTCCACGGTAAGTCCAACCGCCACGTTCCCTTTCTGTTTGATATGCGATTACCCCACAAGCTTTTGTTCACATTCAAGTTCACTTTACTGAATCATGTTCATGTTTAGGCTGGGCCCGCATAAACCCCAGGTTCCTTTATTTTGCAAGACACAAATTGGGGTTTAGAGATGTACATTTTTTATCTAGGTTCACACATGTGCAACAATTCAAACATTAGGAGATTGTGGAGCAATTTAGAAAATGTGATCTAATTGGAACCTTGTGCCATTTTGATTCCCAGAATGTAGACGAGCCTTAAGGCTGCCTAGGCTTACACGCGCGCGATGCTCCACCTGCAGAGAACCTGGCCTACAATATTTTACAAATGTATTGATATTAGGATCCCCTCAAAACCTGTAAACCTATGTCATCGAACGAGAGCCTACGATATCGGTTCGATTTTAGGCCAACATTATCCTTGTTTATAAATATGGCGACTGTGTATAGACATGGGATAACAGTTGCACTATTAGGCTAACCCTAACGTTGTAACCTCGACATTTGCACAACTACGGGTTCAAAACAACTGGTTTTTCGCAGTCTTCGTGTGGACTGTATATTAGAAATATAGGCCTAATGGCTAACCCCAACCGTACCTCTCATACATGTTTCCCCAACAGCCTTACGCCGATAAAAAGCGTTTAAATAGACAGCCTATTATTATAACATAGACAACCTGATAGATTCAATATGTAGGATAGGCCTTTAGCCGGAACTAATAGAGATATGACAAACTATATTTGCGTAATTTAAAATGGGTTAAACACTAGGCCTATAAAATACCAATGTATGGTACCGATAATAAATATGGCCTGTATGTGATTAAAAAAATACAAGTTATACATTTCATTAATCATGATTGGGACACAAATATTACATAGCTCGTTTTTATTAACTCTTTAAATTAAATCAGAGACAGGAATAAAAAATCAGATCACAAATGTTATAATCCAGTGTATTTCAAGTGCATTTTTTCTTTTCAATTAGACTGTATTTATATATATATTCTTATTTTCAGGTTTTATCATGTTATCAAGGTACAAACAAAAATGATCGATTATACTTTAAATAGGAATTCAAGTATGTTTATGGAATGTTTTTTTTAACGTAACAGATAATACCATAAAAATGTAAACTTTCAAAATTTGAAAATGTCCACTGACAACAGATACAGCAGACTATCACTGAAATGAACGTTCTAATTTATTTTCTACCAAATAAAAAAAATGTTCAGGCGTTTTACTTTAAAAGGTGGAATTGAGCTCTTAAATGTACATGTCACACAACAACATTCACAAATTCAGACCACTGGAATCACAACCTATGAATGTATTTACAGTAGAAATGGTACAGTTATTTTGTCAAGGCTTGAAATGGGGGCTTTATTTTAAAGCATTTAAGCAAATAAACGATTTAGATTACCGTGGGCATGGAGAGAAATAACGGAAGATTAACACTGCATTGTAACCTAACCTTGAATGTGGATTGATGGTACAATTTGCTCCTAAATTAGGACATCGCAGAATAGAATTAAGAGAAGGGTCATATTTGACTAAATGTAATAAAAATGATCTCAGAGTAAACGTCTTCATCGTCAGAGGATAGTCACATTTTACAAGACCGTGAATAAAACAGGGGTGCAGTGATCATTTCTGTCCATAGTCCTTTGATACATCACCAGGCCTCTCACTGACCCTCCTTCACTATAACACACATTTACCTCAGAGTTTCTCCAAGCTTTTGGGGTTGGTCAGAATCTCTCTCGCCAGTCGCCAGGTCTGTTTGGCTGCATTTTCTAGAGCAGAATGAGGTTTCCCCTGGAACAGGTCTAGAGTAGGCAGGAAGTAATGGGGACACCTCCTGCACTGCAAACACGAAATAAGCTGCAATAGAATCCCGTTCAAACGGTCCCCGAGGTTGTTCTCGTCCCAGTCAGACTCCCGTGGATGTTTTTCACACTCATAAGAAACCAGAGTCTTCATGTGGTAGTTGTTGAGGGGCGTCCCAGGCAGCTCAAGGTGCCGGTCCCGTAACGTCTTGAGGACCGACAGACATTTCTTCCTGCAGCCTCCCAGGAGTAGGCGGTTCTCGGCCTCGCCGAACTGCAGGACCCAGGCGTCGCTCTCTGCCGAACTTTGTTTTCCGTTCAACGAGTAGCACTCTTTAGAGAGAAGGTTGAATCCCTCGGCCTTTACCTCGGCTACCCTGTTGGGCCCCGGCCAGGGGATGTGCGGTAGGGGCCAGTGCGCTGCGCTGCGGGGCCAGATCCCGGTGCATTTGAAAGCCGGGGTGATCTGAACGATGTATCTGTCTCTGATGCGTAACTTCACCTCGCTGGTGTCTGACACCATTTTGACAACATCTCTATAGCTGCATTTATCCACTGCCTGCGCCACTAGGGTCTGAAATCTGGAGCGGATCTTGCGCGCAGAGAGGTACCCGGAGGCAGTGATGAATTCTACCCAGAGAGACATGCTCCTCTTGCGGCCGTCGCTTAGCTTGAGCACGGCGCAGCCCGGCAGAGACCCATCATCCACGAAGTTAAACACCCCCATCTGGTTGAGGTAGAGCACCACCTCGAACTCCGTGGGGGAGATGACCTCTAGCCCCTCGAAGCGGTTGTCCATCTCGTTGAGAGAGCTGATGAAGCGGGGCTCCTGCACCTCCACCTCCTTCAACACGTCCGAGACCACCTTGCACACCTCCCGGATGGTCTTGGAGATGGCTGCCTTCCGAGATTGACATTTCTCCTGGTAGTATTTGTTGAGGTGGTACACCAGCTTGGCCTGGGCGGCTATCATGTTAGGGCAGAGATCCGGGTTGTAGACCGGAGTCTCGCAGTAAGCCGACGGATCCAACGCGGCTGTTTGTACGGGAGCCAATTTTAGAGAAGAAAGAACGCTATTAAAAAGAAAAAAATGTGTTCCACAAGACCCAACCCAGCCTCTTGCTAGTTGGGGCACATGCGTAATAACCTCGCTGGTCTAAATCATAAGCTTTTGCAATGGGCTGCAGTTGAAAAAGTATGTCCTTCGATTTGCGAATAATTATCAAAAGTCCATATTACACGCCCTCACGTCAGTAGTCAAAACAACCTCGTTGTTGTTTTTCTTAACTCTAATCACTGCTGTAGTTATGGATCCACATGTGAAAGTGCGCGGTGCAGTCTGTGTGTGTCTGTGTGTGTATGTGTGAGGGCGTTGTGGAGACGGCTGAGTCTTTCTGTGTTTAACAGCCCGGACGCTCTTCGGGAAATTATAAAGGGAGGGTTAGGAACGAGGATGTCCAATCGCCATCTGATTCGTCACCGCCTCCAGTTTATCGAACGCAAATTAATTCCCGGGTTTTATACACAATTTAAACTAAAGGTAGTAATGTCGAGGATCGGAAGTCCACCTACGCATTGGCTAGAGAAAAAACAGAGCCCACTTTCAGGAAGTCTTTTTAACATTTAAACGGATTTTCTTCAACTGCTCATTTTAGACTGCTTGTTTGTATGCTACAGTAGGTAGGCTATAACATATGCAAATGTTTATCTTATTTATTTGTTTTGGAATAAAATATTTTATTAAGTAGCATTTTTCTCGTGTTTATTATTCTTGCTTTCTCAGATTTTCGTTTTTTATTTTACTGTATTGTCCACAGCCTAAGGATGGTAGCTGATCTAATATTAGACACGACGTCTGAATGACAGATTTGATGACAGTCGTTGCGTGGGGTTATGTCTTTTATTTTATTTTGTTGCTTTGACAGACGATTCGCTATGCTAAATCTATTCAACAGGAATTTGGAATGCAGTGTCCGGAGAAAAAATGTCCTACTACATGTTGAAATAACCTATATTAGATGGATTTACGTCTTCGGCATATCAGTAGGCTAGGCTATTGTATAATTATTAGGCCTGTGAAATCACACGCTGGTTATTTTTGATAATAATGCATGTATGCCTGGAACATTGCAGTAGTTAAAAATAGTGGACCGGTTCATGTCCCCAGTTTTCCAGCATAAATAGGCTAATGATAACATAAAGGTACAAAGCCCTTTATAAGTTAATTGTTTTTTCTTACAGTGTCAATGTATAGGCTATCCAACGCAATACAATACATCTTCAGGCCTACCTTTCAATTAAGAAGTTTTTGAATTTGAATGTAAATATTTTTCGTTATTTTAATGTATGAAATAGGCCTACTATTCCTCATTAATTGAAGGATGAACTTGTCAAATTAAGTAGGACACTCATCTTATCAGTGAAGAAAAATTAAGATGGCATAGATATTTCCTTTAGCTATACCACTGTTTTGTAAGATTGTAATCTATACATGTGTAGGCATTTTAATATATTTCCAATATGTATTATTTTTCAGCATTGGTAAATGTTTTATTGCAAGCATCTTGTTAGTTCGTTGAAATAACGCAATTCCGATCATTTTTTATTTCACAATATTGTATAAGGACGTTTTGTATGCAAGAACAGATTGTGAGAACACAAGGTTTTCATAAGCAGGCCGTTACAAATTATTGATGTTGTACATTGTAGGCATCATTCTAGGTGAGTGTTGTGTGAGCAGTGTTTACAATTATCACGAATATGATGATATAACAAATTAAACAATATTAAACAATAGCAACGAAAAGAAAACTATACTTTATCATTATTATTATTATGATGATTATTTTAGCCTATATATAATTGACTTGAGTAGGCCTAGTATTTTCATCAGAAGTAAATGAGGCCTACATAGGCAACACAACATAGGCTAGGTCTACGATATTCATACTACTACGACAAAAATACTTAACTATTCCAATCATATTACTAATATAAAACAGATTATTATGTTACCAAGACCTCAATGGAAGCAAGACACATTTATGCACAACACCAGTAGACTAGATATTTTTATGCAGACGAAGTTGCTGCACATTTCTGCACAGTTAACAAGTCCTTCCCCCACACCAAATCACTGAACAATCACTGTAGTCATCACCGAATCAACTCCCTATCTCGGAGCCATCTCTAGCTTTAAAAGTAGTAATCATCCTGGCTAATCATAATTAATGTCCCACTGTTACCAGGCAGGTATTACAGATATGACAACAAATGGGTGTGCTGGTATAGACCTTGCCAAGATAACACATCATTACTCTAGGCCCATCAAAAGGTCTACTACGAAAATATGAATTCAAATTAAGTGTGAAATATAGTTTATTATATTCATAACCTTAATTATTATTTTAGATTGATAGTCAACAGAAATCTTTTTGGGTTAGATATTGACAAAACTAGGCACTAGCTACCACTTCCCAGTGTAGATTTTTCTTAGTCACTTTCATGGAGTGTTTTGCGATTGTAGGAAATTCTATACTGGTTTCATGTGGAGAGAGATCGGAGGAAAACCTGCACCTTCTCTCTCTCTCTCTCTCTCTCTCTCTCTCTGTCTCTGTCTCTGTCTCTGTCTCTCTGTCTCTGTCTGTCTCTCTCTCTGTAGATCAGCATGTGTATATATGGCCTTTATTAGAGCCAGACTAGTCTACAGTCTACTTCCAACTCCAAGTTTGTGTGTGGCCATGAGGCTGGCCATCCCTCTATGTGATAGAGGAGGGGCTTTTCTTCAGGATTATCACCTCTTTAATCTAAAGCATGTGGCTACTTAGATCTAACAACCTGGACTACTCTACACAGATCTACATGTAACAACCTGGACTACTCTACACAGATCTACATGTAAATGTTCATGTTTAGATCTAACAACCTGGACTACTCTACACAGATCTACATGTAACAACCTGGACTACTCTACACAGATCTACATGTAAATGTTCATGTTTAGATCTAACAACCTGGACTACTCTACACAGATCTACATGTAACAACCTGGACTACTCTACACAGATCTACATGTAACAACCTGGACTACTCTACACAGATCTACATGTAAATGTTCATGTTTAGATCTAACAACCTGGACTACTCTACACAGATCTACATGTAACAACCTGGACTACTCTACACAGATCTACATGTAAATGTTCATGTTTAGATCTAACAACCTGGACTACTCTACACAGATCTACATGTAACAACCTGGACTACTCTACACAGATCTACATGTAAATGTTCATGTTTAGATCTAACAACCTGGACTACTCTACACAGATCTACATGTAACAACCTGGACTACTCTACACAGATCTACATGTAAATGTTCATGTTTAGATCTAACAACCTGGACTACTCTACACAGATATACATGTAACAACCTGGACTACTCTACACAGATCTACATGTAAATATTCATGTTTAGATCTAACAACCTGAGGTGCGTTTAGTTCTGTTCAGCGTTTGCTACGTTGCGTGACGGTTTGTACTGAATGACACGTTTCCCCAAAACAGTGTGCGTTGTTCAACAGCCTTTGAGGTACGTTTGTGTGTTAATTAAACATTGCACACCGTTCTGAACACACCCCTGGTCTACTCTACACAAATCTACACTATATAGAAATCTGGTCTACTCTACTATAGATCTAAACTAACAACCTGTTCTACTCTACTCAGGTCTATACTATCCTCTATGGTCTCTGTGTTAGATCCACTATAGCAGATAAGGGTTAGCGTCTATCTCTGACCCGGCCTAATTTCAATAGAACCTATTTCTGACCTCACAGCCCAATGCATGACTGTAGTATTGGGCCTTTTTCTATTCTGACCCAGAATAACATCAGTCCGGTCTCTGACCCTCCAGCTTTATGTATGATTGTGTAAATCAATACAATGACTTCTACTTCCTACCATGTGACCCAGCTTCTTTGTGTAGAAGGCTTCTTTGTTTTTACGGCACCTCTCCTTTTCCCCTCCATTCTTCATTTTTCTCTTTCTTTTAGTAAGACTGATCCTCCTGTCAGTGGTCTGAAATGGGGGTCAACAGTTCTTGTCTAATAGCTGAAATGGCTTTGTGATGACACCATAGTTTATCACGCACACACACACGGCCTGAAACAGGACATGATATTTTTCAGTTTGACAATTACAAGTCTAAATTGACAATATAACATACATTTTTGATGCCACAAATCCATCGCCCCAGTCAGTGTAAACATTTACTATATAAAAATACAGTTTTTATAAATGTACAGTACTGTGGTGCATGATTGACACCAGTAGTATAGATGGTTAAGACCAACACCAGCTAAAACCATGATAATATTAATTTTATTAAGACAGACCAAATTAATCCAAGACCATATTAACAATTTAAACGTCTCAATAGTAATAACAGCATCTCATAATGTGCCCATTAAAGTCAACTAATTGAGGATATTAATAGTCAGTGTGTGTCTCTCTATTGATAATCCTTTTAGAACATGACAAATAGGGTCATCCATGTTATTCTGTCGTCTATCTCTCTGTACATTATAGAAGACTGGGAATGGAAGGCAGCCAAGGAGAGGTTCAGTCACCAAATCAAATCCAGATTATACCAACAGTCTCTAATGGAGTGGCAGTGCAATAGGACTCAGATTAAGAGGGTGGCATTTAAGACATGTGTGATCAGCATTAGGCCTCACACTGGGATAAATAATACACTTAACCCTCTCGGGATGGGGACTCACTTTGACATGTCCCCCCACAAAATGTATTAATCTCAAAATGACATTGTCATTGGGGTTTTTAATAATCTGAATATCATTATTCCAGACAATATGGTGTCTCTGTGGGGTAGCCCATTAATTTCTGGGCCTTGTGTCTTCCACCCTCTGGATCCTTCCTCCACCTCGGCCCCCTCTGGATCTCCGACCCCCCTTTCTTCATCTGTTATACCCCCTCCTCGTGTCAGCAGCCTCCCTGTGTTTGACTCCTCCCTCCCCGACTATTTCTCAATTCATATTTCCTTGATTCCTCACATCCTCTGACCTCGCATCCTTCTCAAAACACATTGGAGAAAAAGGTCAGAGGAGAGGGACCTTGGACCTTCAATATGATTTAGGAGGAAACAAGGACAAAGGATGCTAGATGTTGCATAGAGACAAATTGAGACAGAGCCCTCGTGTCAGCAGCCTCTTTGTGTGAGTAGTAAGGAGACGGGACAACACAGCCAGAGGCTCTGAAGGACCTTCTCATGATCAGCTAGGGCCCAGGCTAGGTCTCATATACTACAGACCATCAGGCTCCAGCCTGGTGGGGTTACAGAAAACACATCAGAATAACAGAACTTTGGTGTGTATTTCCGCGACAGAGGAGGAGAGAAAGAGGGAGAGGGAGAGGGAGAGAGCGAGAGGGAGAGCGAGAGGGAGAGTGAGAGAGAGAAGAACAGGGGAAATTATGAAAATTAATGAATTATCTCAGCACCTCCACCACCCGCCTCCCTCCTCTCCTCAATATGGAATGCTTGTCAGCCTTTCTGATTAATGACACGCATTTATTTGCATCAATTTTGCATTAATATAATTAAATATAATTTCGTTTCATTTGCCGACACGGCTTTGCATAATAACACAGAAAATGAGAGGTATTATTAGAGGTATGCCATTTTAAAAAATGGATAACATTCTGTGAACGATCATACATTTTTCTGTTCAAGTATGTGCCCATGGCATTACTGTGTAGAAATGCTTAGGTTATGGTTGCATCTCAAATGCCACCCTATTCCCTCTATCGTGTACTACTTTTGACCAGGGTCCATGGTATTTTCTATATGTGCACTACATAGGGAATAGGGTGCCGTTTGTGATGCAGACTGTGGCTGCCCCTGCCTGTATAATCACACAGATAAACTCTATATCTGTTGTACATAAGTGTTAAGGTATTAGTAAGAGACGGGAGCTGTGTCCTGCTACGTTATTATTCTGTTATCTGTTAATATCTCTGCTGTTGTTGTGAAATTTTTAGAGCAGCAGCATTGTTAAGGCTTGTGGTTTGTCATTAGAGCAGCAGCATTGTTAAGGCTTGTGGTTTGTTGTTAGAGCAACAGCATTGTTAAGGCTTGTGGTTTGTTGTTAGAGCAGCAGCATTGTAAAGGCTTGTGGTATGTCATTAGAGCAGCAGCATTGTAAAGGCTTGTGGTATGTCGTTAGAGCAGCAGTATTGTAAAGGCTTGTGGTATGTCGTTAGAGCAGCAGCATTGTAAAGGCTTGTGGTTTGTTGTTAGAGCAGCAGCATTGTAAAGGCTTGTGGTTTGTTGTTAGAGCAGCAGCATTGTAAAGACTTGTGGTTTGTTGTTAGACCAGCAGCATTATAAAGACTTGTGATTTGTTGTTAGAGCATCAGCATTGTTAAGGCTTGTAGTTTGATGTAGACTAGTTTATAGTATAATATCCAGTCTGTTTTGCCAGAGAGAAGAAAGATGCCACCTCATGTTTGTTTTTGTAATGCAATATATATATACAGTACCAGTCAAACGTTTGGACACCTACTCATTCCAGGGATTTTCTTTATTTTTACTATTTTCTACATTGTATAAAAATAGTGAAGACATCAGAACTATGAAATAACACATATGGAATCATGTAGTAACCAAAACAGTGTTAAACAAATCTAAATATAATTGAGATTCTTCAAAGTAGCCACCCTTTGCCAAGATGACAGCTTTGCACACTCATGGCATTCTCTCAACCAGCTTCATGAGGAATACTTTTCCAACAGACTTGAAGGAGTTCAAACACATATTGAGCACTTGTTGGCTGCTTTTCCTTCACTCTGTGGTCCAGCTCATCCCAAACCATCTCATCCCAACAGCGTTCCAGTTCTTGACACACTCGAACCTGTTCGCCTGGCACCTACCACCATACCACGTTCAAAGGCAAACATCCACAATCCATGTCTCTATTGTCTCAAGGCTTAAAAATCCTTCTTTAACCTGTCTCCTACCCTTCATTTACACGGATTGAAGGTGATTTTACAAGTGACATCAATAAGAGATCATAGCTTTCACCTGGATTCACCTGGTCAGTCTATGACATGGAAAAGGGAAGGTGTTCCTAATGTTTTGTACAGTGTAATATATGTATATATAAGAACAAACATGAGGAGGCACCTTCCTCCTCCCTATACGGAGTGGAAGGCAACAAAGCAACAGAGGCAGAGTGATTAATCTTCATGTGTAGGAGACGTCTCCTCTCCTGTCTAAAGGTGAACACTGTAATCATGGGCCCACTGACCCTGTGTTACCCTGTGATACTCCACCAGAGCATCTTTACTGCAGCGCAGGAGCCCATTATGAATCTCACATTAATTGCACAGCCCTTCTCTCCCTTCAACGCCATGTGTTTCCAGTATAAGAGCACACAGCAGAGCAGCAGAAAACAAAGACAAAGGGAGGGATAAAAGAGGATTGTGTTGTAATGAAATGCTGGTGGCTGGGCCCATGATGAAATTAGGCCATGTTACCCAAATAAGGCCTGAAGGGTTCGTAATTGCCCATGGTGGAGATGTGAAAAGCTGGGTGCCAACTGTCAGTGCCCAGCTAATGATGACAAATGTCTCTCTATGCAGATTGTAGTGACAGGGGGAGAGAGAGGAGAGGAGGAGAGAGAGTAGGGTTAAGGCCTACCATAATATGTAGAGAGAGAGAGAGAGAGAGTTGGGTTAATGCCTACCATAATATGAAGAGAGAGAGAGAGAGAGAAAGAGGGAGAGAGGGAGAGAGAGAGAGAGAGGTTAATGCCTACCATTATATGGAGAGAGGGTTAAAGCCTACCATTACATGGAGATAGAGGGTTAAAGCCTACCATTATATGGAGAGAGAGAGGGTTAAGGCCTACCATTTTACGGAGAGAGAGTGTTAAACCCTACCATTATATTGAGAGAGGGAGAGAGTAGGGTTAAAGCCTACCATTATATGGAGAGAGAGAGGGTTAATGCCTACCATTATATGGAGAGAGAGTAAGGTTAAAGACTACCATTTTTGGAGAGAGAGAGGGTTAAAGCCTACCATTATATGGAGAGAGGGTTAAAGCCTACCATTATATGGAGAGAGAGAGGGTTATTGCCTACCATTCTATGGAGAGAAAGAGAGGGTTAAAGCCTACCATTATATGGAGAGAGAGAGGGTTAAGGCCTACCATTATATGGAGAGAGAGAGAGGGTTAAGGCCTAACATTATATGGAGAGAGAGAGGGTTAAGGCCTAACATTATATGGAGAGAGAGAGAGGGTTAAGGCCTAACATTATATGGAGAGAGAGAGAGGGTTAAAGCCTACCATTATATGGAGAGAGAGAGGGTTAAGGCCTACCATTATATGGAGAGAGAGAGGGTTAAGGCCTAACATTATATGGAGAGAGAGAGAGGGTTAAGGCCTAACATTATATGGAGAGAGAGAGGGGGTTAAGGCCTAACATTATATGGAGAGAGAGAGAGGGTTAAAGTCTACCATTATATGGAGAGAGAGAGAGGGTTAAAGCCTACCATTATATGGAGAGAGAGAGGGTTAAGGCCTAACATTATATGTAGAGAGAGAGAGAGAGGGTTAAGGCCTAACATTATATATATATATATAGAGAGAGGGGGTTAAAGCCTACCATTATATGGAGAGAGAGAGAGGGTGTTAAAGCCTACCATTATATGAGGAGAGAGAGAGAGAGAGATGGTTAAAGCCTACCATTATATGGAGAGAGAGGGGGTTAAGGCCTACCATTATATGGAGAGAGAGGGTTAAAGCCTACCATTATATGGAGAGAGGGTTAAAGCCTACCATTATATGGAGAGAGAGGGTTAAAGCCTACCATTATATGGAGAAAGAGAGGGGTGGTTAAAGCCTACCATTATATGGAGAGAGAGAGATGGTTCAAGCCTTCCATTATATGGAGAGAGAGAGGGTTAAGGCCTACCATTATATCGAGAGAGTGAGTAGGGTTATGGCATACCATTATATGGATAGAGAGAAACGGTTAAGGCCTAACATTTTCTGGAAAGAGAGGTTTAAAGCCTACCCTTATTTGGAGAGAGAGAGAGGGTTCAATCCTACCATTATATGGAGAGAGAGAGGGTTAAGGCCTGCCATTATCTGGAGAGAGAGAGAGGGTGTTAAAGCCTACCATGATATGGAGAGAGAGAGAGAGGGTTAAAGCCTACCATTATATGGAGAGAGAGAGTGGGGGTTTAGGCCTACCATTAAATGGAGAGAGAGAGAGAGAGAGAGAGAGAGGGGGGTTAAATCCTACCATTATATGGAGAGAGATAAAGTTTTAAAGCCTACCATTATATGGAGAGAGAGAGGGTGTTAAAGCCTACCTTTATATGGAGAGAGAGAGAGGGTTAAAGTCTACCATTATATGGAGAGAGAGTAGGGTTAAGGCCTACCATTTTATGAGAGAGAGAGAGAGGGTTAAAGCCTACCATTATATGGAAAGAGAGGGTTAAAGCCTACCATTATATGAGGAGAGAGAGGGTTAAAGCCTACCATTATATGGAGAGAGAGAGAGAGGGTTAAAGGCTATCATTATATGGAGAGAGACAGAGGGTTACCGCCTGCCATTGTATGGAGAGTGAGTGTTGAGGCCTACCATTATATGGAGAGAGAGAGGGTTATTGCCTACCATTCTATGGAGAGAGAAAGGGGGTTAAACAGTACCATTATATGGAGAGAGAGAGAGAGTAGGGTTAAAGCCTAACATTATATGGAGAGAGAGAGGGTTAACACCTACCATTATATGGAGAGAGAGAGGGTTAAGGCCTACCATTATATGGAGAGAGAGTCAGGTTAAGGCCTACCATTATATGGAGAGAGAGGGTTTAAGCCTACCATTATATGGAGAGAGAGAGAGAGAATGTTTTAAAGCCTACCATTATATGGAGAGAGAGAGGGTGTTAAATCCTACCATTATATGGAGAGAGAGAGAGAGGGTTAAAGCCTACCATTTTATGGAGAGAGAGAGGGTTAAAGCCTACCATTATATGGCGAGAGAGGGTTTAAGCTGACCATTATATGAGCAGAGAGAGGGTTAAAGCCTACCATTATATGGAGAGAGAGGGTTAAAGCCTACCATTATATGAGGAGAGTGGGTTAAAGCCTACCATTATATGGAGAGAGAGATAGGGTTAAAGCCTACCATTATATGGAGAGAGAGGGTTAAAGCCTACCATTATATGGAGAGAGTGTCAAAGCCTACCATTATATGGAGAGAGGGTTAAAGCCTACCATTTTATGGATAGAGAGAGAGTAGGGTTAAAGCCTACCATTCTATGGATAGAGAGAGAGGGGGTTAAAGCCTACCATTATATGAGGAGAGAGAGAGATGGTTAAAGCCTACAATTATATGGAGAGAGAGGGGTTTAAGGCCTACCATTATATGGAGAGAGAGGGTTTAAGCCTACCATTATATGGAGAGAGAGAGAGAGAATGTTATAAAGCCTACCATTATATGGAGAGAGAGAAAGTGTGTTAAATCCTACCATTATATGGAGAGAGAGAGAGAGGGTTAAAGCCTACCATTATATGGAGAGAGAGGGGTTAAGGCCTACCATTTTATGGAGAGAGAGGGTTAAAGCCTACCATTATATGGAGAGAGAGAACGTTTTAAAGCCTACCATTATATGGAGAGAGAGGGGTGTTAAAGCCTACCTTTATATGGAGAGAGAGAGGTTTAAAGTCTACCATTATATGGAGAGAGAGTAGGGTTAAGGCCTACCATTTTATGAGAGAGAGAGGGTTAAAGCCTACCATTATATGGAGAGAGAGGGTTAAAGCCTACCATTATATGAGGAGAGAGAGGGTTAAGGCCTACCATTTTATGAGAGAGAGAGAGGGTTTAAGCCTACCATTATATGGAGAGAGAGAGAGAAAGTTTTAAAGCCTACCATTATATGGAGAGAGAGAGGGTTAACACCTACCATTATATGGAGAGAGAGAGGGTTAAGGCCTACCATTATATGGAGAGAGAGTCAGGTTAAGGCCTACCATTATATGGAGAGAGAGGGTTTATGCCTACCATTATATGGAGAGAGAGAGAGAGAGAGAAAGTTTTAAAGCCTACCATTATATGGAGAGAGAGAGGGTGTTAAATCCTACCATTATATGGAGAGAGAGAGGATTAATGCCGACCATTATATGAGCAGAGAGAGGATTAAAGCCTACCATTATATGGATAGAGAGATAGGGTTAAAGCCTACCATTATATGGAGAGAGAGGGTTAACGGCTACCATTATATGGAGAGAGAGAGAGGGTTAAAGCCTACCATTATATGGAGAGAGAGAGAGGGTTAAAGCCTGCCATTATATGGAGAGAGGGTTAAAGGCCACCATTATATGGAGAGAGGGTTAAAGCCTACCATTTTATGGATAGAGAGAGAGTAGGGTTAAGCCTACCATTATATGGATAGAGAGAGAGGGGGTTAAAGCCTACCATTATATGAGGAGAGAGAGAGATGGTTAAAGCCTACCATTATATGAGGAGAGAGGGGGTTAAGGCCTACATTATATGGAGAGAGAGGGTTAAAGCCTACCATTATATGGAGAGAGAGAGGGTTAAGGCCTACCATTTTATGTAGAGAGAGAGGGTTAAAGCCTACCATTATATGGAGAGAGAGATAGGGTTAAAGCCTACCATTATATGGAGAGAGAGGGTTAAAGCCTACCATTATATGGAGAGAGTGTCAAAGCCTACCATTATATGGAGAGAGGGTTAAAGCCTACCATTTTATGGATAGAGAGAGAGTAGGGTTAAAGCCTACCATTCTATGGATAGAGAGAGAGGGGGTTAAAGCCTACCATTATATGAGGAGAGAGAGAGATGGTTAAAGCCTACAATTATATGGAGAGAGAGGGGGTTAAGGCCTACCATTATATGGAGAGAGAGGGTTAAAGCCTACCATTATATGGAGAGAGTTTTAAAGCCTACCGTTATATGGAGAGAGAGGGTTAAAACCTACCATTATATGGAGAGAGAGAGGGTTAAGGCCTTCCATTTTATGGAGAGAGAGAGAGTTAAAGCCTACCATTATATGGAGAGAGAGAGTGGGGGTTAAAGCTTACCATTATATGGAGAGAGAGAGGGGGTTTAGGCATTCCATGAAATGGAGAGAGAGAGAGAGAGAGAGAGGGGGGTTAAAGCCTACCATTATATGGAGAGAGAGAGGGTGTTAAAGCCTACCTTTTTATGGAGAGAGAGAGAGGGTTAAAGTCTACCATTTTATGAGAGAGAGAGAGGGTTAAAGCCTACCATTATATGGAGAGAGAGGGTGTTAAAGCCTACCTTTATATGGAGAGAGAGAGGGGTTAAAGCCTACCATTATATGGAGAGACAGGGTTAAAGCCTACCATTATATGAGGAGAGAGAGGGTTAAAGCCTGCCATTGTATGGAGAGTGAGTGTTGAGGCCTACCATTATATGGAGAGAGAGGGGTTATTGCCTACCATTCTATGGAGAGAGAGAGGTTAACAACAACCATTATATGGAGAGAGAGAGGGTTAAGGCCTACCATTATATGGAGAGAGAGTCAGGTTAAGGCCTACCATTATATGGAGAGAGAGGGTTTAAGCCTACCATTATATGGAGAGAGAGAGAGAATGTTATAAAGCCTACCATTATATGGAGAGAGAGAAAGTGTGTTAAATCCTACCATTATATGGAGAGAGAGAGAGAGAGGGTTAAAGCCTACCATTATATGGAGAGAGAGAGGGTTAAGGCCTACCATTTTATGGAGAGAGAGGGTTAAAGCCTACCATTATATGGAGAGAGAGAACGTTTTAAAGCCTACCATTATATGGAGAGAGAGAGGGTGTTAAAGCCTACCTTTATATGGAGAGAGAGAGGTTTAAAGTCTACCATTATATGGAGAGAGAGTAGGGTTAAGGCCTACCATTTTATGAGAGAGAGAGGGTTAAAGCCTACCATTATATGGAGAGAGAGGGTTAAAGCCTACCATTATATGAGGAGAGAGAGGGTTAAGGCCTACCATTTTATGAGAGAGAGAGAGGGTTTAAGCCTACCATTATATGGAGAGAGAGAGAGAGAGAAAGTTTTAAAGCCTACCATTATATGGAGAGAGAGAGGGTTAACACCTACCATTATATGGAGAGAGAGAGGGTTAAGGCCTACCATTATATGGAGAGAGAGTCAGGTTAAGGCCTACCATTATATGGAGAGAGAGGGTTTATGCCTACCATTATATGGAGAGAGAGAGAGAGAGAGAGAGAAAGTTTTAAAGCCTACCATTATATGGAGAGAGAGAGAGGGTGTTAAATCCTACCATTATATGGAGAGAGAGAGGGTTAAAGCCTACCATTATATGGAGAGAGAGAGGGTTAATGCCGACCATTATATGAGCAGAGAGAGGATTAAAGCCTACCATTATATGGATAGAGAGATAGGGTTAAAGCCTACCATTATATGGAGAGAGAGGGTTAACGGCTACCATTATATGGAGAGAGAGAGAGGGTTAAAGCCTACCATTATATGGAGAGAGAGAGAGGGTTAAAGCCTGCCATTATATGGAGAGAGGGTTAAAGCCCACCATTATATGGAGAGAGGGTTAAAGCCTACCATTTTATGGATAGAGAGAGAGTAGGGTTAAGCCTACCATTATATGGATAGAGAGAGAGGGGGTTAAAGCCTACCATTATATGAGGAGAGAGAGAGATGGTTAAAGCCTACCATTATATGAGGAGAGAGGGGGTTAAGGCCTACCATTATATGGAGAGAGAGGGTTAAAGCCTTCCATTATATGGAGAGAGAGGGTTAAGGCCTACCATTTTATGTAGAGAGAGAGGGTTAAAGCCTACCATTATATTGAGAGAGAGAGAGGGTTAAAGCCGACCATTATATGAGCAGAGAGAGGGTTAAAGTCTACCATTATATGGAGAGAGAGGGTTAAAGCCTACCATTATATGGAGAGAGAGGGTGAAAGCCTACCATTATATGGAGAGAGAGAGAGGGTTAAAGCCTACCATTATAGGGAGAGAGAGGGTTAAAGCCTACCATTATATGGAGAGAGGGTCAAAGCCTACCATTATATGGAGAGAGGGTTAAAGCCTACCATTTTATGGATAGAGAGAGAGTAGGGTTAAAGCCTACCATTATATGGAGAGAGAGAGAGGGTTAAAGCCTACCATTATATGGAGAGAGAGAGGGTTAATGCCGACCATTATATGAGCAGAGAGAGGATTAAAGCCTACCATTATATGGATAGAGAGATAGGGTTAAAGCCTACCATTATATGGAGAGAGAGGGTTAACGGCTACCATTATATGGAGAGAGAGAGGGTTAAAGCCTACCATTATATGGAGAGAGAGAGAGGATTAAAGCCTGCCATTATATGGAGAGAGGGTTAAAGCCCACCATTATATGGAGAGAGGGTTAAAGCCTACCATTTTATGGATAGAGAGAGAGTAGGGTTAAGCCTACCATTATATGGATAGAGAGAGAAGGGGTTAAAGCCTACCATTATATTAGGAGAGAGAGAGAGAGATGGTTAAAGCCTACCATTATATGAGGAGAGAGGGGGTTAAGGCCTACCATTATATGTTGAGAGAGGGTTAAAGCCTACCATTATATGAGAGAGGGTTAAGGCCTACCATTTTATGTAGAGAGAGAGGGTTAAAGCCTACCATTATATTGAGAGAGAGAGAGGGTTAAAGCCGACCATTATATGAGCAGAGAGAGGGTTAAAGTCTACCATTATATGGAGAGAGAGAGGGTTAAAGCCTACCATTATATGGAGAGAGATGGTGAAAGCCTACCATTATATGGAGAGAGAGAGAGGGTTAAAGCCTACCATTATAGGGAGAGAGAGGGTTAAAGCCTACCATTATATGGAGAGAGGGTCAAAGCCTACCATTATATGGAGAGAGGGTTAAAGCCTACCATTTTATGGATAGAGAGAGAGTAGGGTTAAAGCCTACCATTATATGAGGAGAGAGAGAGAGATGGTTAAAGCCTACAATTATATGGAGAGAGAGGGGGTTAAGGCCTACCATTATATGGAGAGAGAGGATTAAAGCCTACCATTATATGGAGAGAGTGTTAAAGCCTACTGTTATATGGAGAGAGAGAGGGTTAAAATCTACCATTATATGTAGAGAGAGAGGGTTAAGGCCTTCCATTTTATGGAGAGAGAGAGGGTTAAAGCCTACCATTATATGGAGAGAGAGAGTGGGGGTTAAAGCTTACCATTATATGGAGAGAGAGAGGGGGGGTTTAGGCATTCCATTAAATGGAGAGAGAGAGAGAGAGAGAGATAGAGAGAGAGAGAGAGAGAGGGGTGTGGGTTAAAGCCTACCATTATATGGAGAGAGAGAGAGACATTTTTAAAGCCTACCAATATATGGAGAGAGAGAGGGTGTTAAAGCCTACCATTATATGGAGAGAGAGGGTTAAAGTCTACCATTATATGAGGAGAGAGAGGGTTAAGGCCTACCATTTTATGGAGAGAGAGATGGTTAAAGCCTACCATTATATGGGGAGAGAGAGGGCTAAGGCCTTGCATTATATGGAGAGAGAGAGTAGGGTTAAGGCCTACCATTATCTGGAGAGAGAGAGGGTTAACACCTACCATTATATGGAGAGAGAGAGGGGGTTAAACACTAATATAATATGGAGAGAGAGAGAGAGAGTAGGGTTAAAGCCTACCATTATATGGAGAGAGAGAGGGTTAACACCTACCATTATATGGAGAGAGAGAGGGTTAAGGCCTACCATTATATGGAGAGAGAGTCAGGTTAAAGCCTACCATTATATGGAGAGAGAGAGGGTTTAAGCCTACCATTATATGGAGAGAGAGAGAGAAAGTTTTAAAGCCTACCATTTTATGGAGAGAGAGAGGGTTAACACCTACCATTATATGGAGAGAGAGAGGGTTAAGGCCTACCATTATATGGAGAGAGAGTCAGGTTAAGGCCTACCATTATATGGAGAGAGAGAGGGTGTTACATCCTACCATTATATGGAGAGAGAGAGAGGGTTAAAGCCTACCATTATATGGAGAGAGAGAGGGTTAATGCCGACCGTTATATGAGCAGAGAGAGGATTAAAGCCTACCATTATATGGAGAGAGAGAGGGTTAAAGCCTACCATTATATGGAGAGAGAGAGAGGGTTAAAGCCTGCCATTATATGGAGAGAGGGTTAAAGGCCACCATTATATGGAGAGAGGGTTAAAGCCTACCATTTTATGGATAGAGAGAGAGTAGGGTTAAGCCTACCATTATATGGATAGAGAGAGAGGGGGTTAAAGCCTACCATTATATGAGGAGAGAGAGAGAGATGGTTAAAGCCTACCATTATATGAGGAGAGAGGGGGTTAAGGCCTACATTATATGGAGAGAGAGGGTTAAAGCCTACCATTATATGGAGAGAGAGAGGGTTAAGGCCTACCATTTTATGTAGAGAGAGAGGGTTAAAGCCTACCATTATATGGAGAGAGAGATAGGGTTAAAGCCTACCATTATATGGAGAGAGAGGGTTAAAGCCTACCATTATATGGAGAGAGTGTCAAAGCCTACCATTATATGGAGAGAGGGTTAAAGCCTACCATTTTATGGATAGAGAGAGAGTAGGGTTAAAGCCTACCATTCTATGGATAGAGAGAGAGGGGTTAAAGCCTACCATTATATGAGGAGAGAGAGAGATGGTTAAAGCCTACAATTATATGGAGAGAGAGGGGGTTAAGGCCTACCATTATATGGAGAGAGAGGGTTAAAGCCTACCATTATATGGAGAGAGTTTTAAAGCCTACCGTTATATGGAGAGAGAGGGTTAAAACCTACCATTATATGGAGAGAGAGAGGGTTAAGGCCTTCCATTTTATGGAGAGAGAGAGAGTTAAAGCCTACCATTATATGGAGAGAGAGAGTGGGGGTTAAAGCTTACCATTATATGGAGAGAGAGAGGGGGGGTTTAGGCATTCCATGAAATGGAGAGAGAGAGAGAGAGAGAGAGAGGGGGGGGTTAAAGCCTACCATTATATGGAGAGAGAGAGGGTGTTAAAGCCTACCTTTTTATGGAGAGAGAGAGAGGGTTAAAGTCTACCATTTTATGAGAGAGAGAGAGGGTTAAAGCCTACCATTATATGGAGAGAGAGAGGGTGTTAAAGCCTACCTTTATATGGAGAGAGAGAGAGGGTTAAAGCCTACCATTATATGGAGAGACAGGGTTAAAGCCTACCATTATATGAGGAGAGAGAGGGTTAAAGCCTGCCATTGTATGGAGAGTGAGTGTTGAGGCCTACCATTATATGGAGAGAGAGAGGGTTATTGCCTACCATTCTATGGAGAGAGAGAGGGTTAACAACAACCATTATATGGAGAGAGAGAGGGTTAAGGCCTACCATTATATGGAGAGAGAGTCAGGTTAAGGCCTACCATTATATGGAGAGAGAGGGTTTAAGCCTACCATTATATGGAGAGAGAGAGAGAATGTTATAAAGCCTACCATTATATGGAGAGAGAGAAAGTGTGTTAAATCCTACCATTATATGGAGAGAGAGAGAGAGAGGGTTAAAGCCTACCATTATATGGAGAGAGAGAGGTTAAGGCCTACCATTTTATGGAGAGAGAGGGTTAAAGCCTACCATTATATGGAGAGAGAGAACGTTTTAAAGCCTACCATTATATGGAGAGAGAGGGTGTTAAAGCCTACCTTTATATGGAGAGAGAGAGGTTTAAAGTCTACCATTATATGGAGAGAGAGTAGGGTTAAGGCCTACCATTTTATGAGAGAGAGAGGGTTAAAGCCTACCATTATATGGAGAGAGAGGGTTAAAGCCTACCATTATATGAGGAGAGAGAGGGTTAAGGCCTACCATTTTATGAGAGAGAGAGGGTTTAAGCCTACCATTATATGGAGAGAGAGAGAGAGAGAAAGTTTTAAAGCCTACCATTATATGGAGAGAGAGAGGGTTAACACCTACCATTATATGGAGAGAGAGAGGGTTAAGGCCTACCATTATATGGAGAGAGAGTCAGGTTAAGGCCTACCATTATATGGAGAGAGAGGGTTTATGCCTACCATTATATGGAGAGAGAGAGAGAGAGAGAGAGAGAGAAAGTTTTAAAGCCTACCATTATATGGAGAGAGAGAGAGGGTGTTAAATCCTACCATTATATGGAGAGAGAGAGGGTTAAAGCCTACCATTATATGGAGAGAGAGAGGGTTAATGCCGACCATTATATGAGCAGAGAGAGGATTAAAGCCTACCATTATATGGATAGAGAGATAGGGTTAAAGCCTACCATTATATGGAGAGAGAGGGTTAACGGCTACCATTATATGGAGAGAGAGAGAGGGTTAAAGCCTACCATTATATGGAGAGAGAGAGAGGGTTAAAGCCTGCCATTATATGGAGAGAGGGTTAAAGCCCACCATTATATGGAGAGAGGGTTAAAGCCTACCATTTTATGGATAGAGAGAGAGTAGGGTTAAGCCTACCATTATATGGATAGAGAGAGAGGGGGTTAAAGCCTACCATTATATGAGGAGAGAGAGAGATGGTTAAAGCCTACCATTATATGAGGAGAGAGGGGGTTAAGGCCTACCATTATATGGAGAGAGAGGGTTAAAGCCTTCCATTATATGGAGAGAGAGGGTTAAGGCCTACCATTTTATGTAGAGAGAGAGGGTTAAAGCCTACCATTATATTGAGAGAGAGAGAGGGTTAAAGCCGACCATTATATGAGCAGAGAGAGGGTTAAAGTCTACCATTATATGGAGAGAGAGAGGGTTAAAGCCTACCATTATATGGAGAGAGAGGGTGAAAGCCTACCATTATATGGAGAGAGAGAGAGGGTTAAAGCCTACCATTATAGGGAGAGAGAGGGTTAAAGCCTACCATTATATGGAGAGAGGGTCAAAGCCTACCATTATATGGAGAGAGGGTTAAAGCCTACCATTTTATGGATAGAGAGAGAGTAGGGTTAAAGCCTACCATTATATGGAGAGAGAGAGAGGGTTAAAGCCTACCATTATATGGAGAGAGAGAGGGTTAATGCCGACCATTATATGAGCAGAGAGAGGATTAAAGCCTACCATTATATGGATAGAGAGATAGGGTTAAAGCCTACCATTATATGGAGAGAGAGGGTTAACGGCTACCATTATATGGAGAGAGAGAGGGTTAAAGCCTACCATTATATGGAGAGAGAGAGAGAGGATTAAAGCCTGCCATTATATGGAGAGAGGGTTAAAGCCCACAATTATATGGAGAGAGGGTTAAAGCCTACCATTTTATGGATAGAGAGAGAGTAGGGTTAAGCCTACCATTATATGGATAGAGAGAGAAGGGGTTAAAGCCTACCATTATATTAGGAGAGAGAGAGATGGTTAAAGCCTACCATTATATGAGGAGAGAGGGGGTTAAGGCCTACCATTATATGTTGAGAGAGGGTTAAAGCCTACCATTATATGAGAGAGGGTTAAGGCCTACCATTTTATGTAGAGAGAGAGGGTTAAAGCCTACCATTATATTGAGAGAGAGAGAGGGTTAAAGCCGACCATTATATGAGCAGAGAGAGGGTTAAAGTCTACCATTATATGGAGAGAGAGAGGGTTAAAGCCTACCATTATATGGAGAGAGATGGTGAAAGCCTACCATTATATGGAGAGAGAGAGGGGTTAAAGCCTACCATTATAGGGAGAGAGAGGGTTAAAGCCTACCATTATATGGAGAGAGGGTCAAAGCCTACCATTATATGGAGAGAGGGTTAAAGCCTACCATTTTATGGATAGAGAGAGAGTAGGGTTAAAGCCTACCATTATATGAGGAGAGAGAGAGAGATGGTTAAAGCCTACAATTATATGGAGAGAGAGGGGGTTAAGGCCTATCATTATATGGAGAGAGAGGATTAAAGCCTACCATTATATGGAGAGAGTGTTAAAGCCTACTGTTATATGGAGAGAGAGAGGGTTAAAATCTACCATTATATGTAGAGAGAGAGGGTTAAGGCCTTCCATTTTATGGAGAGAGAGAGGGTTAAAGCCTACCATTATATGGAGAGAGAGAGTGGGGGTTAAAGCTTACCATTATATGGAGAGAGAGAGGGGGGGTTTAGGCATTCCATTAAATGGAGAGAGAGAGAGAGAGAGAGATAGAGAGAGAGAGAGAGAGAGAGAGAGAGGGGTGTGGGTTAAAGCCTACCATTATATGGAGAGAGAGAGAGACATTTTTAAAGCCTACCAATATATGGAGAGAGAGAGGGTGTTAAAGCCTACCATTATATGGAGAGAGAGGGTTAAAGTCTACCATTATATGAGGAGAGAGAGGGTTAAGGCCTACCATTTTATGGAGAGATGGTTAAAGCCTACCATTATATGGGGAGAGAGAGGGCTAAGGCCTTGCATTATATGGAGAGAGAGAGTAGGGTTAAGGCCTACCATTATCTGGAGAGAGAGGGGTTAACACCTACCATTATATGGAGAGAGAGAGGGGGTTAAACACTAATATAATATGGAGAGAGAGAGAGAGTAGGGTTAAAGCCTACCATTATATGGAGAGAGAGAGGGTTAACACCTACCATTATATGGAGAGAGAGAGGGTTAAGGCCTACCATTATATGGAGAGAGAGTCAGGTTAAAGCCTACCATTATATGGAGAGAGAGAGGGTTTAAGCCTACCATTATATGGAGAGAGAGAGAGAAAGTTTTAAAGCCTACCATTTTATGGAGAGAGAGAGGGTTAACACCTACCATTATATGGAGAGAGAGAGGGTTAAGGCCTACCATTATATGGAGAGAGAGTCAGGTTAAGGCCTACCATTATATGGAGAGAGAGAGGGTGTTACATCCTACCATTATATGGAGAGAGAGAGAGGGTTAAAGCCTACCATTATATGGAGAGAGAGAGGGTTAATGCCGACCGTTATATGAGCAGAGAGAGGATTAAAGCCTACCATTATATGGAGAGAGAGAGGGTTAAAGCCTACCATTATATGGAGAAAGAGAGGGGGTTAAAGCCTACCATTATATGGAGAGAGAGAGAGGGTTAAAGCCTACCATTATATGGAGAGAGAGAGGGTTAAAGCCTGCCATTATATGGAGAGAGGGTTAAAGCCCACCATTATATGGAGAGAGGGTTAAAGCCTACCATTTTATGGATAGAGAGAGAGGGGGTTAAAGCCTACCATTATATGAGGAGAGAGAGAGATGGTTAAAGCCTGCCATTATATGGAGAGAGAGAGAGGGTTAAAGCCTACCATTATGTGGAGAGAGGGAGAGAGAGAGGGTTAAAGCCTACCATTATATGAAGAGAGAGAGGGTTAAAGCCTTCCATTATATGGAGAGAGAGAGTGTAAGGCCTGCCATTTTATGTAGAGAGAGAGGGTTAAAGCCTACCATTATATGGAGAGAGAGGGTTAAAGCCTACCAATATATGAGGAGAGAGAGGGTTAAAGCCTGCCATTGTATGGAGAGAGAGTGTTGAGGCCTACTATTATATCGAGAGAGAGAGAGGGTTAAACACTACCATTATATTGAGAGAGAAAGTAGGGTTAAAGCCTACCATTATATGGAGAGAGAGTAGGGTGAAAGCCTCCCATTATATGGAGATTGAGAGAGGGTTAAATCCTACCAATATATGAGGAGAGAGAGGGTGAAAGCCTTCCATTATATGGATAGAGAGAGAGGGGGTTAAAGCCTCCCATTATATGGAGATTGAGAGAGGGTTAAAGCCTACCAATATATGATGAGAGAGAGGGTGAAAGCCTCCCATTATATATGGATAGAGAGAGAGGGGGTTAAAGCCTCCCATTATATGGAGATTGAGAGAGGGTTAAAGCCTACCATTATATGAGGAGAGAGAGGGGGTTAAAGCCTAACATCTGAGACTATAACAGTGCAGGTGCATTTATACGGAGACTTGATTACACACAGGTGGATTGTATTTATCATCATTAGCCTACCATTATATGAGGGGAGAGGGTTAAAGCTTGCCATTATATGGAGAGAGAGGGTTAAAGCCTACCATTATATGGAGAGAGAGGGTTACAGCCTACCATTATATGGAGAGAGAGTAGGGTTAAAGCCTACCATTATATGGATAGAGAGAGAGGGGGTTAAAGCCTACCATTATATGGAGAGAGAGTGTTAAAGCCTACCATTACAATCCAGCAGAACAGCCCACCTCAGACCACAACCTCAACAGCACAATGGGACAGACAACACAGGACCCACCAACCCAATAGACCCACCCACTCCTAACAGCTCTCCTGTCAGCTCCCTCGATAGCCCTACTGACCCCCCCCCCCCCCACTCTCCACACATATCCACTGAGGACACAAATTATTCGAGATTGTTTTTCTCATTGACTCAAATGGCAAATACATTCGAGGATACACTTTTTCCCAAACACAAAGTGGCTAAACTCTGGTGATCAAACACTAGGCATGCCCTGGAGCTGTTGTCAGAGGACAGACTAGGGTCCCCCAGCCACATCATGATTCACATGGGCACACATGACCTGAGGGCCTAGCAGGAAAGGGTGGCAACAGCACTCAAGGAGTGATTGAAAAAGCTTCTTCCACTTTCCCCAACGCGCAAGTGGTTATCTCCACCCTGCTACCATGAAAAGACTTTCACCCTGCCACCATACAGTGGGTGAATGCAAGCATTTCGCGAGACTGTGCCTCAAAACCTAAATGTGTACCTGTCCCACCACTACACCCTGGACTTGAACAGCCTTTACAACCAGGTCCACCTCCACAAGGCAGCAATCCCAACTTTTGCCAGGACCTTGAAGGACGTCACCTTCAACTGCATTCCCAGCACCTCACACAGAAGCAACAGAGCAATGGACACCCTGCCCAGACCTGCAAGACCACCTCCCGAAGGACACCGAGGGAACCCACGCCAAGAGGACCTACACCCAGACCACAGCATCACCAGCCACAACCCAACCAGTTAATACCACCCCAAGCAAACACTGGCCACACCCTATATAGCCCCCCTATATCAGACCTATGCCCCTTCTGCCCACCCCATGCCCCCCGCAGCAAGGACCTCAACATGACAGCAGGACATATGTCCAGGCCGTGAGCAGAGCAACATGTCCAACCCCCACTATTACACCTGCCCAAGCCCCATCCTGCGAGCTAAGAGGTATGTTTTAGATGCTCGACATGCTCTGCTCACACCTACTTTGTTGGTCCGAGCCTAAACCACACAAAAACAACACTAGACACTATGGAACACAAAGCTTTTACCATCACATCCTGGAATATACAAGGTCTGAGGTCATCTTCCTTTGGCCTAAAGATCAGGAACCCAGACTTCATCAAAGAAATTGGAAATACAGACATTGTCATCCTACTAGAAACATGGTATAACGGAGATGGGACCCACTGGTTGCCCTTTAGGCTACCGAGAGCTGGTAGTCCCATCCACCAAACGACCATGTGTTAAACAGGGAAGAGACTCAGGGGGTATGCTAATTTGGTATGGAGCATACCTAACCCACTCTATTAAATTAGTCAAAACAGGAACATTTTACATCTGGCTATAAATTAATCAGGAAATGATCTCAACAGAGAAAAATGTGCTACCTTTACCCCCCCAGTAGAATCCCCATACAGCTTCTCCATCCTAGAGGTGTAGATCAACAATTTCCAGGCTCAGGGACATGTACTAGTCTGTGGCGACCTAAATGCCAGAACTGGACAAGAACCTGACACCCTCAGCACACAGGGGGACAAACACCTATCTGCAGGTGACAGCATTCCCTCCCCCATATGCCCCCCAAGACACAACTACGACAACATAACCAGCAAAAACCGGTCACAACTCCTGTAGCTGTCGGACGCTGGGAATGTACATAGTCAATGGTAGGCTTCGAGGGGATTCCTATGGTAGGTACACCTATAGGCTCAACTCTTGGCAGTAGTACTGTAGACTACTTTATCACTGACCTCAACAAAGAGTCCCTTAGAGCTATGCGCAATCATGAGCCATCAAAGCCAAAGGAACTGAATAATATTAATAAATGCAATAGATGGAAGGAAAATAGTGTGCAAATCTACCAAAAAACAATTAGGCAACAACAAATTCATTACCTTGTGAAGGTGTAAACTTGGCAGTAGAAAACCTAACAGTATATTTGACCTCAGGTTCCCTATCAAATCTAAACATTTCAGACAACCTAAGAAAATTAACAACAGTGACAAATGGTTTGGTGAAGAATGCAAAAACCTAAGAAAGAAATTGAGGAACCCATCCAACCAAAAACATAGAGACCCAGAAAACCTGAGCCAACGACTTCACTATGGTCACTAAAACAATACAGAAATACACTACAGATGAAGAAGGAACAGCACATCAGAAATCAGCTCAATGTAATTGAAGAATCCATAGAATCAAACCACTTTGGGAAAATTGGAAACTCTAAACAAACAACAACACAAAGAGTTATCTATCCAAAATAAAGATGTATGGATAAACCACTTCTCCAATCGTTTTGGCTCTATAACAAATAACAAACAGCAGAAAAATATACATGATCAAATACAAATCTTAGAATCAACTATTAAAGACTACCAGAACCCACTGGATTATCCAAATACATTAAATGAACTACAGGACAAAATACAAACCCTCCAACCCTTAAAGGCCTGTGGGGTTGATGGTATCCTAAATAAAATGGTAAAATATACAGACCACAAATTCCAATTGGGTAAACTCTTTAACCTCATTCTCAGCTCTGGCATCTTCCCCAATATTTGGAACCAAGGACTGATCACCCCAATCCACAAAAGTGGAGACAAATTTGACCCCAATAACTACCGGGGGATATGCGTCAACAGTAACCTTAGGTTAATCCTCTGCATTATCATTACCAGCAGACTTGTACACTTCCTCAGCGAAAACAATGTACTGAGCAAATGTCAAATTGGCTTTTTACCAAATTACCATAGGACAGACCACGTATTCACCCTGCACTCCCTAATTGACAAACAAACAAAACAAAACAAAGGCAAAGTTTTCTCATGCTTTGTTGATTTCAGAAAAGCTTTTGACTCAATTTGGCATGAAGGTCTGCTTTACAAATTGATGGAAAATGGTGTTGGGGGAAAAACATATGCCATTATAAAATCCATGTACACAAACAACAAGTGGGCAGTTAAAATTGGCAAAAAGCACACATTTCTTTCCACGGGGCCAGGGGGGAAGACAGGGGTACAGTTTAAGCCCAACACTCTTCAACATATATATCAATGAATTGGCGAGGATTGGTGAGAATCTGAAGTCAAATGTCTACTGGTCCCCAACCAAGAAGGGCCTACAGCAGCACCTAGATATTCTGCACAGATTCTGACAGTAAATCTCAGTAAGACAAAAATAATGGTGTTCCAAAAAGGGTCCAGTTGCCAGGACCACAAATACAAATTCCATCTGCCCTTTTGTACCTAAACTATTTGCACATCATTACAACACTGTATAAAGTCATACTATGACATTTGACATATCTTTATTATCATTAGTCATTTAGGTCAACATTGGATCATTCAGAGATCCTCACTGAACTTCTGGAGAGAGTTTGCTGCACTGAAAGTAAAGGGGCTGAATAATTTTGCACGCCCAATTTTTCAGTTTTTGATTTGTTAAAAAAGTTTGAAATATCCAATAAATGTCGTTCCACTTCATGATTGTGTCCCACTTGTTGTTGATTCTTCACAAAATAATACAGTTTTATATCTTTATGTTTGAAGCCTGAAATGTGGCAAAAGGTCGCAAAGTTCAAGGGGGGCGAATACTTTCGCAAGGCACTGTAGATGGTTGCCATGAACAACTGTCACATTAGTACACAGCACTTTGAAGTGCTACTGTTTCATTTAGACAACAGTTACAATAAATACAGAGGGAAAATATACATATGATTTATGAAGAAATAAAGTAAATTTAAGTTATTTATTCCCAGTAAATAAAGTACTTTTATGTTGAAACTTTTGACTCATAGAAAAGTGAGAACATAAAATCCTGATTTATACATTATTTGGTGGTACTGATAATCATGAAGTTATCCTAGGATATAATCGAACATATCTGCTGTTGTCTAGTAATTATTATATATTTTGGCCTTTAATAATTGTACGATGCAAACTATAAAGTTTATAATGACCTGAGAAATCTGCGCCGTGTTCTTGTCGTCATGTGTGTAATTATTGTCATCTATAACATTGTGTTTCTGGTTAACAAAACCAAGATATCATAGGCTTCTCGGACTTTAAAAAGCAGCTATTGTTGCAGAAAACTCATAAATCTCATTTCATTTACTGTGACGTACAGCCGAAGCCCATAAAAGAGCAAAACCAGAGTGTTGCACGGCCAGATTTACCCAATTTGTTGCCTGAATGGCTTTTGAAAGGAGTCCCAGTTTGTACAAAGGGAGCCTCCTTTTTGTTTGGTTTCCCCCATCTGTGTCATCTGGTGGTCTGTGAGGGGTCTGTGAGGGGATGTCTGGGTCAGGGTGGCGGGGGCGTGTGGGCGGGTTACGGGGCGCTCCCCTGCGTGGAGGCCAGTTGTTTTATAGACTGTGTGGAGTGGTGCAGGGAGTTCATCAGTGTGATGCTCTATTGTGCTCCAGCACAGCTGACACGTGTGAAGTGACTCCAGCATATTGACAGATCATTTCCATTGATGAAACTGGAGGAACCGCCTGGTTTCAGACAGTGATTTATAACCCAGAATTACAGATCCCAGCTTTATCATCCTCTCAATGACAGCAGGGGAGACTGCAGTCTCATACGTGTGTCCCACATTCACCCAATAGCACCCAACTCAAAGACAACTTTTTAAGATTATAAATTACAAGTAAAAAACAGTTGTAGCAACTCCGAAATCTAGGTCTAACATCTAAACATCTGATATCCATATCATGGTCAGTTTTAAAATCAGACCTAGAATTGTGGAAAAAAACAAAGACAAAACAACAAACAAAATCAGATCAAATCAAATTTATTTATATAGCCCTTCGTACATCAGCTGATATCTCAAAGTGCTGTACATAAACCCAGCCTAAAACCCCAAACAGCAAGCAATGCAGGTGTAGAAGCACGGATGTGTTGACCCTGTGTTGGCCCACCTACTGCTGCTAGCCCTAGCCCCAGTCACCCTACTGCTGCTAGCCCTAGTCCCAGTCACCCTACTGTTGCTATCCCTAGTCCCAGTCACCCTACGGCTGATAGCCCTAGCCCCAGTCACCCTACTGCTGCTAGCCCTAGCCCCAGTCACCCTACTGCTGCTAGCCCCAGTCACCCTACTGCTGCTAGCCCCAGTCACCCTACTGCTGCTAGCCCCAGTCACCCTACTGCTGCTAGCCCCAGCCCCCGTCACCCTACTGCTGCCAGCCCCAGCCCCTACCGTTGATAGCCCCAGCCCCAGTCACCCTCCTGCTGCTAGCCCCAGTCACCCTACTGCTGCTAGCCCTAGCCCCAGTCACCCTACGGCTGCTAGCCCTAGCCCCAGTCACCCTACTGCTGCTAGCCCCAGTCACCCTACTGCTGCTAGCCCCAGCCCCAGTCACCCTACCGTTGCTAGCCCCAGCCCGTCACCCTACTGCTGCTAGTCCCAGCCCGTCACCCTACTGCTGCTAGCCCTAGCCCCAGTCACCCTGCTGCTGCTAGCCCTAGCCCCAGTCACCCTACTGCTGCTAGCCCCAGTCACCCTACTGCTGCTAGCCCTAGCCCCAGTCACCCTACTGCTGCTAGCCCCAGCCCCAGTCACCCTACTGCTGCTAGCCCCAGTCACCCTACTGCTGCTAGCCCTAGCCCCAGTCACCCTACTGCTGCCAGCTCCAGCACCCTACTGCTGCTAGCCCCAGTCACCCTACTGCTGCTATCCCCAGTCACCCTACTGCTGCTATCCCCAGTCACCCTACAGCTGCTAGCCCTAGCCCCAGTCACCCTACTGCTCTGCCACATGGAAGGCACATTTCAACGCCTCCATTTTAGGCTGCTGTCACTCTCCCTATGAGAGGGGGGAGGAGGGTAGAGAGAGAGAGTCTCCCCCTGAGCGGATGCTAGACAAAGATGGCAGCAGAGACATTTTGTCTGCTCTGATTAGTTCCGCTTGTGGTGAGCAGTGTAGAATATTAGCCTGTTACCAGACACATTCCACACACACACTCACACACACACAATGTGCAGCACAGACGGAAAGGATGCTACAATCAAATCTCTACCACCTCATCTCCATCCCAACCACTGAGACTGAGACAGAAGGCCATATGGAGCAGAAAGCCAATTGCTTATTTCACACGCTAATTAACACAGATCATACTGCATTATGGGGAAGGTGTATCCCAGCCATCTGACATAGTTTAAAAGATCATCCTTGCATTTAAATACCCCAATAGCCAGAGATATTCCAAAATGAAAAGCTTAGAGCTCACCTTGGCAGCATCAGACATCATGGCTGTCTGACTGTGTGTCTGTCAGACTGCCTGGTATCTGTCAGCTCTTATTGGGCTTCTAGACCCTCGGCCATAGCTGTGCATGCTTGCGTGTGTGTGTGCAGCTTAGTGTTCTGTCCTCCTGCTGGGATATCATCTATTGGCTTCAAAAAACGAGTCATCTCTCTGACCTTTGTTAGAGCAAAACAAGAGATGGGCTGGAGCATATGGACATCAGGCTGACCCATGAAACAGTCATGATCCAGGAGGAGAGGAGAGGATGAAGAGGTGGAGGGGATGAAGAGGAGGAGGGGATGAGGAGGAGGAGGGGATGAGGATAAGGAGGAGGAGGGGATGAAGAGGGGGTGAGGAGGAGGAGGGGATGAGGAGGAGGAGGATGGGATGAGGCGGAGAAAGAGGTGGAGGGGATGAAGAGGATAAATAGATTGAGGGGATGAGGAGGAGGAGGGGATGAGGAGGAGGAAGAGGTTGAGGGGATGAGGAGGAGGAAGGGATAAGGAGGGATGAAGAGGTTGATGGGATGAGGAGGTTCTGCTGATATGCAGGATTCTGCCTCCAGGCGTTCACCTGATATAGCTGTGCCCTGAGGCTGTAGAGAGAGACAGTCCAGCCTGATGGCTCCAGCCTGAAACATCTAAGAGCTCAGGACTGACTTATTTAGTCCAGCTCTGGAATTGGCTCTGAGAAGGAGAGGAAGAGTAGATGAAAAGAGAAGAGGAGGGGATGATGATGGAGACAAAGGGAGCTAGCGGAGCTGATTGGGTTCTAAAATAAAAATCAGCAGAACACAGCAAGATGGGGGAGGGGGGTTAAGTTCCACTTTTTAATTATAATAATTTTATTATAGCATCAGGTATGTGGTTGGGGAGGTGTGTGTGTGTATGTACGGCTGAGAAGGTATGTGTTTCTCTGTATTATTTGGGAGGTGTGTGTGCCTTTCAAGGTGTGTGTGTAGGGCTGGGGATGTATACACTGAGTGTACAAAGCATTTGGAACACTGTCTCTTTCCATGATGTGGACTGACCAGGTTAATACAGGTGAAAGCTATGATCCTCTTTTATCCCTCCCTTTGTCTTTGTTTTCTGCTGCTCTGCTGTGTGCTCTTATACTGGAAACACATGGCGTTGAAGGGAGAGAAGGGCTGTGCAATTAATGTGAGATTCATAATGGGCTCCTGCGCTGCAGTAAAGATGCTCTGGTGGAGTATCACAGGGTAACACAGGGTCAGTGGGCCCATGATTACAGTGTCCACCTTTAGACAGGAGAGGAGACGTCTCCTACACATGAAGATTAATCACTCTGCCTCTGTTGCTTTGTTGCCTTCCACTCCGTATAGGGAGGAGGAAGGTGCCTCCTCATGTTTGTTCTTATATATATATATACTACCGTTCAAAGGTTTGGGGTCACTTAGAAATGTCCTTTAAAGAAAAGCAAATGTTTTATCCTTTTAAAATAATGCCTCACAAGTCCTCAACAGGCAGCTTCAGTAAATTGTACCCGCAAAACACCAGTGACTCCGGGATGCGGGCCTTCTAGGCAGAGTTGCAAAGAAAAATCCATATCTTAGACTGGCCAATAAAAAGAAAAGATTAAAATGGGCAAAATAACACAGACACTGGACAGAGGAACTCTGCCTAGAAGACCAGCATCCCGGAGTTGCCTCTTCACTGTTGACGTTGAGACTGGTGTTTGCCGGGTACTATTTAATGAAGCTGACAGTTGAGGACTTGTGAGGCATCTGTTTCTCAAACTAGACACTCTACTGTACTTGTCCTCTTGCTCAGTTGTGCACCGGGGCCTCCCACTCCTCTTTCTATTCTGGTTCCAGCGAGTTTGCACTGTTCTGTGAAGGGAGTAGTACACAGCGTTGTATACTCACATGTAATAGCCTTCAAACTATGAAATAACACATATGGAATCATGGAGCAACCAAAAAAGTGTTAAACAAATCAAAATATATTTTATATTTGAGATTCTTCAAAGTAGCCACCCTTTGCACAGCTTTGCACACTCTTGGCATTTCCTCAACCAGCTTCACCTGGAATGCTTTTTCAACTATATTGAAGGAGTTCCTACATATGCTGAGCACTTGTTGGCTGAATCTCAAATCTAAAATATGTTTTGATTTGTTTAACACTTGTTTGGTTACTTCATGATTCCATATGTTTATTTCATAGTTTTGATGTCCTCGCTACTATTCTACAATGTAAAAAATAGTCAAAATAAAGAAAAGGTTTGAGCACACCTACTCATTCAAGGGTTTTTCTTTATTTGTACTATTTGAATGAGAGGCTGGGAGGCTGGGGGTTGAGAGGCTTGGAGGATGGGGATATAGAGGATGAGAGGTTGAGAGGCTGACTATAGGGATTGAGAGGATGGGAGGTTGAGGGTTGGGGCTGGGAAGCTGAATGAGAGGCTGAGTGGCTGAGGGTTGAGTGTCTTGTCTTGACGCCTGCTTCAGCTCTCCACGGCTCCCCTTGATCACGTCTGGCTGCCTCTCTCATCTGAGATACATTCTGCTGGCAAAAGCTACCTTTCCCTCTCGTTTTCTCCGTAATTTACACATTTAAGATATTTTTGTTTGATATTTGCAATTCTCTTTTTTTGACTGAGCCTCCCTTTCACTCTGCTATCTCTGGCTCTCTCTCACACACACACACACACACACACACACACACACACACACACACACACACACACACACACACACACACACACACACACACACACACACACACACACACACACACACACTGGCTCTCTTTTTCACGGTGGTGTTCGCTTTTCCCCTGTTTTTGCCTCCAGGCTGTGAGCTAATTTCAGGTTTAATAATTGCTCTGTGTTGTACACCTGTCTGCTATTAATGCTCCCTGTGCTGCCATTCCCCTCTTAATGAGATGTTATTGTAATTATTGTCATTATCTTGTGTTCCATTATGACGGTGATTGATGTTGTTGTAATGGAGTAGTTCTCTATAATTATAGGAGAGCTGTTGAGACGCTCCTCACTCACTGATTGGTCATTTAGAACACAGGCTGTGTCTGAACTTCTACCCTTGGCCCATTCCTATTATGCACTTTTGCCAAAGCCATATTCCTTGTATTGTGGACTACTTTTGACCAGAGCCCTATTCCCTATTTCGTAACCCTATGGCCTCTGGTCAAAAGTATAGTTCTATAGTTGTACTGGAGAGAGACTTAGATTGGCCCTTGATCTCTTCTGTGATTCTGTCCAGTGTAGAGTTAGTGTGGGCTGTAAGAGGATAGGAGAGCTGCACTGACCGGTCAGAGGTGAATAGCAGCAACACAGACTGGTCAGTATAGTGACTGGTAGTATACAGACTGGTCAGTATAGTGAATGGTAGTATACAGACTGGTCAGTATAGTGAATGGTAGTATACAGACTGGTCAGTATAGTGAATGGTAGTATACAGACTGGTCAGTATAGTGAATGGTAGTATATAGACTGGTCAGTATAGTGAATGGTAGTATATAGACTGGTCAGTATAGTGAATGATAGTATACAGACTGGTCAGTATAGTGAATGGTAGTATGTAGACTGGTCAGTATAGTGAATGGTAGTATACAGACTGGTCAGTATAGTGAATGGTATTATATAGACTGGTCAGTATAGTGAATGGTAGTATACAGACTGGTCAGTATAGTGAATGGTAGTATATAGACTGGTCAGTATAGTGAATGGTAGTATATAGACTGGTCAGTGTAGTGAATGGTAGTATACAGACTGGTCAGTATAGTGAATGGTATTATATAGACTGGTCAGTATAGAGAATGGTAGTATACAGACTGGTCAGTATAGTGAATGGTAGTATACAGTCTGGTCAGTATAGTGAATGGTAGCCTACTTCTAGCCATTTTAAGACCATTACAACAGTGAAAAGATACACAATGGTCTGTTCTGGGCTTTGTCTCTGTCAGTCAGTGACCATGCAGCTCCCTGCCTGGGAAACTCACGTCTCTCTGTCTCTGAAGGAGAACGGTTTGTTTTGCCTATTCCGTTTTCAGAAATATCTGGTTGTGTTTTTTGAATAACTTTCTTTGGGATCCTTATTGTTATGGCGAGCGGCAAAATACTTGGTGAAATGCTGAAAGACTGAAATCAGAGTTGAATGAAGGATGTTGAATTTCTCCTTCAAGCAATTCGCAATCCAATTAAGATTTTAATAAGGGTCATGGTGAGGTCCTTCACGCTGCAGGGGTGGGGGAATGAGGGGGCGGGGGCGGTACTGCGGCTGGGGTTTTAGCATGGGGTGAGGGGTGTAGGATGGGGCTGGAGCTGGGGAGATGTTGGGGTGGGATAGGGCTGGAGTATACCATAGGGGCTGGAGTGAAGGATATTGGGCTGCGGCTGGGGTATATTGGGATAGACTAGAGTCTATGGGAAAATTCATAAATGACTAAATAGTAATTTATGCATCTGTGCATATATAGCAGAAGAGAGAAGAGAGGAACGTACAGGGGTTAGGCCTAGTGTCTGTAGGGACATAACGTTGGTGGTGGTAGCAGGTCTTTCAGAGGAGCAGAGAGGGGAACAGAAGAGGGCCTGGATATGGTGTTGGTGGCGGGCCTTTGAGGGCCTTTGAGGGCCACCTTCCATGCTGGGGGCTTTGAGTGTCTGACAGGCGTTTAACTCCACACGACCTGCTTCTCAAGTGGCTTCGTTTGGGCCCTCAGCAATCCTGTTAGCAGCTACAATTACAATTCATGGCTCCCAGAGAGACTTTGAACAGCCAGAGAGAGCAGAGAGGCACCGAGACTGGAGACCCTTCAGTTTAGTGGAAACACTCTCAAGAGGGTGCACACACACACATATGCGCATGTACACACACACACACACACACACACACACACACACACACACACACACACACACACACACACACACACACACACAACAGATCTTTAGGACAAGTCCAAGTTTAAATTATATAATTATAATATAATGACAATATTTTAATTTATTTACTGGCCATAATTACTCCACCTTTCTCATAAACAATAAAATAAATGAATGCATTTGTTTATGCACCTGCTTGCTATGAGTTGTATAATTGTGTGTCTTCATGTAGTTAAAGGTGCTTGTCATCTGTTTAAAGTTCAGGTGTAGATATGTGTTTTATGTCGTCCTTCATCAAGCCTGTCATCAGGTTTCATCAAGCGTGCAAACAATAACTTTTTGTTCTGTGAGGGGATTGAATGCCAGAGCACATTCAAACACTTTCAAAAGCAGGAAGAAGAAAGGCTTGGCATGATGCTTAATAGGTGCTTTAGTAATTTTGGAGTTTTCGTAGTTAATCCGTTCTGAAAAGCCTGGGAGAAGAAAGGCTCCAAATGGCCCTCAGTATTAATTTGATGTGACTCCTGTACAATACTGGCTGGGGCTCCCTCTGTCCTCTCTCTCCAGCAGGCATCTTCTTTCATCAGCACAGCCTTGGAAGTTCAGCCTAAATGTTTCATGAAACCTCGGCTGTAAGCCTCTTTGGTATTCTGTCTTCATAATGCTACTTTAAGACTATTATTACTGTACGTTACAGACAGAGGAACACATAGTGAAACTGCTTCTCTTTTTTTCTGACAATTAGGAGAGCTGTTGTATTAAACCACACATTATATTATATTACACATCCTTGTTTTATGTTATATTATAATACATAATAACACATCCTATATAAACCTATTACACTGAATTATACAAATTAATATATATTATTATACAAATTATACAAATTAAGTGAATAATTAATTTAACTAAAAGATACATGTCAAATATATGACATTTAGTGTCAAATATCAACTATCCAACAAAGGATAGACCAGAGGTGCGTTCAACAAGGGAAATAGTTCACAAACGTTGGCTAACGTTGGCTAACATATTCCATTTGTTTTGTGTTAGCCACGACTGTTAACGTTAACATAAGCTATCAGTATGAGAAGATATTGTCCGGCGAACGTAAGTGTCTGTTTCGGATCTAAACTGCCAGTAAAAATAGCTACCAGATTTAGTAGGAATAGCTAAGGCGTTTTTAGTTTGAATATTGTCGCTAAAAAGCCACAGTAATCCTGACAAAAAGTAGCTGTTTGATGTTTTGCCATAGCATTTTGAAATGTTCATTCAAATCGTTCAACTGAAATTGTTACTCTGGCAACATGTTCGCTGCAAACAGAAGCATTGTTGAACTCGCCTCAGCATTGTTTCCCCATTCAAAACCAAGACTTGGCATTTAAGAATAGAACATAGAAACTGTTAAAATATAAAACACGAGAAAAATGTGTTTGATGTTTGTCTTCCCAGATATACTATTACTGTTATTGTAATATACTATCCAGTCCCACATCAACTTCCTTATTAAATCCCAGTCTAGCTCGTTGTGACCCGAGTCCCCCTCAGTGGAACTAGAACAGATAAAGGACTAGGAACAGGACAGATGAAGACCCTCACCAAATCACCTCTGAATCACCACTGTCACTAGAATATTTACATTTAACAAATCATCATTAATTAGTATCTGGTATATCAATATTTTGGTAAGAAAGATGCAAGATTACAATGAAACGTTTTAATGTTGTTGTTGTCATACAGGGACACAACATGCCCCTCTTCAATTAATCATTCTGCAGACTCTCACTCTCTCTCCATGGGGTTTCTGAAAGTCCTTATTGCTGTGTATTCTCGGAAGAGGAGAGAGAGAGAGAAAGAGCAAGAGCAGGGGGAGTTCATAAATGTATATCGAAGTGAGGTGTCAGGAGCTGGGACTGTCGTTTCAGCATCTCTGCAATGTAAATCCAGTGGTAGAGAAATGTTCTCTACTGATCAGAAATCACACTGAGGATTGTCCGTTTCTTTTCCTTTACTATGTTTCCTTAAAAGTAAGATCTGTCCATACATTTTCCTTCATGTGTGTCTAGAGGTCATTGACCCTGGTGAAAACAGCTTGCATTAATATGCTTTAATCCAGTGTAATTAGTCAAATTACAGCACGCCACGCGGCTTGTCAGGCCTGTCCATTTTGGCATGCAGGCAACATGGCCTGCTGGAGTCCCTCTGGACAGCACACAGCACAGGCCAAACCCACACGCCAGGCTACCCTCCATCTCTCCTTCCTCACAAAGCCATGGCACAAAGACAAAGAGAGGGGGAGGCTCTCTCTCTCGCTCCACCCATTCACACCTCTAGTCGTACTCTGTAGCCTAAGGCTGTCCGTCTGTCTGTCTGTCTGTCTGTCTCCCAGTAGTATCAGAATTATATAGGGATGTCTGTTATGGAGGATTGTGAGCCTGGGATTCAAGAAGTCAGAGTAATTATATCAGCTGTGTCCTCTCCTCCTACGTAGCTGTGTGTGTGTGTGTTTCTGAGTGAGAGTAAGACGTATGCTGGTGAGCGCTAGCTACTGAGCAGGCTACACGCCAGGATTCAAGACGTTTCCACATGGCGTGGGATTAGCTCGGGTAAAAAGATTTAAACTATATAATTACAAGAGGATCAAGTCCAAATTATCTAGTGCAGTCAACAAGCCAGATTAACGTCCTGTTCTGAGCGCTGCTCCCAGCCTGGAGGGTTAGCCTCTCATTAGCATACGTTTACACACTCAGCTCTGCCGTCCTGAGCAGCCTGTAGATAACAACCTGCTCTACCTTTAACGCAGCTCTCAGCCTTCCTCAGCCCTTCGCCCGCAGGCCTCTACAGCTTGTTGTGCTGTTGACACTGAGACATCAGTCAGGCTAATTCCGCTTTACGCCTGAAAAAATGATGCTCCAGATTCCGACTGCATACAGGACGTGTCACTCCCCATAATCCTCAAAGAACGTCCGGCGGAAAGGGAGGTTGTGTGTTTTCCAGATGATATACCGTGAACGACACAGGGACTTATACGAGTGGAGACAAATCTGTAACATATTATTAAGGGATTCCCAGTGAATAGCAGGGATAAAGGGGTAATGGATGAGCCTGTCGTTATTACCTCTGTGTAGAGGAGAGCGCTGGAGCAAAGGTAGAAAGACAAGATTCATTGAGGACAAGTGAGGCGTTCATTACTCATCAGGCCTTCTCCTCTAACCACTTGCTCTTTCTCTCCTCTTCCGCTGTCTCTCCTCCTCTTCGTCCCTGTCTCTTGTCCTCTCTTCCTCTCCAGCTTGGTCTATTCCCCTCTTCCTCTCTAGTTCAGTCTCTTTTCCTCTCCATCTTCCTTTTTCTCTTTCCTCCTCCTCATCCCTGTGTCTTTCTCTCTCTGCCTCTCCATGTCTATGTGAGCCTCCACCCTCCCACATAAAACAGTGAGACGTGGGATGGATTTAAGCCCCAGTTTGGTGGCAGCCTTCAGCTTGGTGCACTGAGTGAGCAGCACCCAGAGGAGAGGAGCAGACCAAGGGGATTTCAGTCGTCTAATGGCTGACAAGTCCCTGAATAAGTGCCATTAGGGAAGTCCTGCTGAAAGCGATCAATACCAAATGACTGCGGCCACTCTAGTCTAGCTCCTTAGTATAGGCCATCTGAAGCTGGGGTATGTAACTGTATGCTGTGTATGTAGATGTTGTGTATCTAAGACTTTCAAAGTGTTACCTGCAGTAACTATCATATTAATATTAATTTGATTCATTTTGTTAAGGTTTATAATCAAGGGATTATTTATTGGAAATGTATTTTAAAGTGTAAAATATCACAGATTAAGACTAGATTTTTTTATTGGTCTTTTCTTGCTATGTAACTACTGTACTGGTGGTGCAGACTATGGCGGAGGTATCAGAGAAACCCCCTACCAACTAAACCCCCTCTCTCTTCTGTCAGAATGTTTTAGACACACAGCCCCCACTCCCCGCTTCTCAACCCCGTCTGGTAACGTGCGTGAAATACGGCGACGTGACATAAACATTATTGACAAACTTGGCTGGACGTTTGGGGCAGTGATCTGGCAGCCAGCAGCAGCGGCCTGATGTGATGTATATTCATCCTTTTATCCCAGTGGTCCCAAAGCACCAGCTCCCTGCTACTACTACCAGCCCCGCTCGCTACCACCAGCCAGCACCGTGTCATCTCTCCACACTCCAACCACCACACAAATGGATAGTGACACTGATTATGCAAATCTGTATCCTATTTTCCCCAATACCTGCTTTAGGAGCCTGGTACTTTATTGAAGTTGAGATATGGGAATGGGAGAGGGAACCGAGCGCTTCGCCTCCTAACTATAATCTCAGAGAGTTTGAACGTTTCCCTATTTCCTTCCACCCTCATAACAGTCATAACAGTTGTCATGGCGAGGGAAGATCAGATGGAAGGCATGCTTTGATATTTAGGAAGACTTCAGCATCAACCTGAAAGGGACCTAGTGGGGATTATAGTTGCAGTAAAAGGTTGGTTTGTGACAGGCATCGGTCATAGAGCTCAGATATATGTCTCCTCTCATTTACTTAACGAAACATAGCAATACTTTTTTTATGGATTAGTCCTCAAGAGAAAATTTCAGAACACTTTTCCCCCCAGTATGAAACACTGTTGTTTTTTTCACTATAAAACCTGCTTTTCAGTGATTGGTTTTTATTTATTTATTTATTTTTTGTATTATTTTTTAGTAATTTTACCCCAATTTCGTGGTATCCAATTGTTGTAGTTGCTACTATCTTGTCTCATCGCTACAACTCCCGTACGGGCTCGGCAGAGACGAAGGTTGAAAGTCATGCGTCCTCCGATACACAACCCAACCAAGCCGCACTGCTTCTTAACACAGCACCATCCAACCCGGAAGCCAGCCGCACCAATGTGTCGGAGGAAACATCGTGCATCTGCCAACCTTGGTTAGTGTGCACTGCGCCCGGCCCGACCCAGGAGTCGCTGGTGCGCGATTAGACAAGGATATCCATACCGACCAAGCCCTCCCTAACCCGGACGACTCTAGGCCAATTATGCGTCGCCCCACGGACCTCCTGGACGTGGCCGGTTATGACAGAGCCTGGGTGCGAACCCAGGGACTCTGATGGCACAGCTGGCGCTGCCGTACAGCGCCCTTAACCACTGCGCTACCCGGGAGGCGTATTGGTTTTATTTTTGGTTTGGTCCTGATGGTCTGTTGAATGGCCTCTTGTTGTTTCCCACCCCATGCTGTCTGCACACACACACTCACACACACACACACACACACACACACACACACACACACACACACACACACACACACACACACACACGCACACACAACTATAATGGAAGAGAAATTAGATGCATATTCCAGAGCTGCTTGACATGTGTTGACACACAAAATGAGATGTGTTTCCTTTGTTTTGAAATTAGGGTTGAGAGGCCCAGTGCCTGTGTTGCGATTAATTTAAAGAAAGAAGAGATGAATACATTTCTGACAGGATGGTGAGCAGAAAGCCGAGTGGAATAGTTTCACTATAACAGCATGCCTCGCATAAAGTGGAACAGTCACACATGGTAAAATAAGTTGTGAAATGTGTTGATTGGGGCTGGGGTGTCTCTCATTCTTACTTTGTGAAATGTGCAGAATGTTATCCTATCTACACTTAAGCTGAACATATCTACACCCATTATAAACTTGAGATACTGCACTGAACAAAAATACAAACGCCACATGTAAAGTGTTGGTCCCATGTTTCATGAGCTGAAATAAAAGATCCCAAACATTTTCCATAATCACAAAAAGCTTATTTCTCTAAAATTGCATGCGTAAATTTGTTTACATTCATGTTAGTGAGCATTTATCCTTTTCCAAGATAATCCATCCAGTTTACAGGTATGGCATATAAAGAAGCCGATTAAACAGCATGATCATTACAAAGGTATACCTTGAACTGGGGACAATAAAAGGAACTCTAAAATGGGCAGTTTTGTCATACAACACAATGCCACAGATGTCTCAAGTTCTGAGGGAGTGTGCAATTGGCACGCTGACTAGCTGTTGCCAAACAATTTAATGTTAATTTCTCTACCATAAGCCGCCTCCAATGTAATTTTTGAGAATTTGGCAGTACATTCAACCGGCCTCACAACCGCAGATCACATGTAACCATGCCAGTCCAGGATCTCCACATCCAACTTCTTCACCTATAGGATCGTTTGAGACCAGCCACCCGGACAGCTGATGAAACTGTGGGTTTGCGCAACTGCAAAATGTCTTCACAAACTGTTAGAAACCGTCTCAGGGAAGCTCATCTGCGTGCTCGTCGTCCTCACCAGGGTTTTGACCTTACTGTAGTTCACATCGTAACCGACTTCAATGGGCAAATGCTCAACTTCAATGGCCACTGGCTCTTCACGGATGAATCCCGGTTTCAACTGTACCCGGCAGATGGCAGACAGAATGTATGGCATCGTGTGGGTGTGTGGTTTGCTGATCAATGTTGTGAGCAGAGTGCCCCATGGTGACGATGGTGTTATGATGTGGGCAAGCATAATCTACAGACAACAATCACAATTGCATTTTATCGATGGCAATTTGAATGCATAGAACTACCGTGACAAGATCCTGAGTCCCATTGTCGTGCAATTCATCTGCCGACATCACCTGTTTCAGCATGAAACAGGGCTCCATGGCGCAAAGATTTGTAAACAATTCCTGGAAGCTGAAAATGTCCCAGTTCTTCCATGGCCAGCATACTCACCAGACATGTCACCCATTAACCATGTTTGGGATGCTCTGGGCATGTATAGCAGTGTGTTCCAGTTCCCACCAATATCCAGCAACTCGCACGATCAGTGAAGTGGAGTGGGACAACATTCCACAGTCCACAATCAACAGCCTGATCAACTCCTTTGACACTTATGAAATGCTTGTAATTATACTTCAGTATTCCATAGTAACATCTGACAAAAATATCTAAAGACACTGAGGCAGCAAACTTAGTGGAAATTAATGTGTTAAAACTTTTGGCCACAACTGTACAACCATGGTAAACTATAGTACTTACAGTTGAAGTCGGAAGTTTACATACACTTAGTTTGGAGTCAATAAAACTCGTTTTTCAACCACTCCACAAATTTCTTGTTAATCTTGATACTCCCCATCCCGGATCCGTGATCGTGAATAAAGCCTCAGGCTCATTAGCATAACGCAACGTTAACGATTTCTGAAAATCGCAAATAAAATGAAAATAATGCGCCTGCTCTCAAGCTTAGCCTTTTCTTAACAACACTGTCATCTCAGATTTTCAAAATATGCTTTTGAACCATAGCAAATCAATAATTTGTGTAAGAGTATTGCAAGCTAGCTTAGCATTTTGAGTAGCATTTAGCACGCAACATTTTCACAAAAACCAGATAACCAAATAAATAAAATCATTTACCTTTGAAGAGCTTCGGATGTTTTCAATGAGGAGACTCTCAGTTACATAGCAAATGTTCAGTTTTTCCTGAAAGAATCTTTGTGTAGGAGAAATCGCTCCGTTTTGTACATCACATTTGGCTACCGAACCGAAAATTCAGTCACCAAAACGTCAAATCTTTTCCGAATTAACTCCATAATATCGATCGAAACATGGCAAACGTTGTTTAGAATCAATCCTCAAGGTGTTTTTTCACATATCTCTTCATTGATATGCAGTTTGTGGAAGCCTGCTTTCCCCTCAGAATCGCATGGAAAAATACCAGCAGCTGAAAAAGACGCACCAATTTCGACGGAGGACACCGGGCGGACACCTGGAAAATGTAGTCTCTTATGGTCAATCTTCCAATGATGTGCCTACAAATACGTCACAATGCTGCAGACACCTTGGGGAAACGACAAAAAGGGCAGGCTCATTCCTCTCGCATTCACAGCCATATAAGGAGACAATGGAAAACGGAGCCTCAAAAATCCTGCTGATTTCCTGGTTGCCGTTTCATCTTGGTTTTGCCTGTAGCTCCCGTTCTAGGGCAGCCACAGACAATATCTTTGCAGTTCTGGAAAATTCAGAGTGTTTTCTTTCCAAAGCTATCAATTATATGCATAGTCGAGCATCTTTTTGTGACAAAATATCTTGTTTAAAACGGGAACGTTTTTCATCCAAAAATGAAATTGCGCCCCCAGAGTTTCAAGATTAACAAACAATTTTTTGGGCAATTCGGTTAGGAAATCTACTAAATTTTAGTAAATTTTCCAATAATTGTTTTCAGACAGATTATTTCACTTATAATTCACTGTGTCACAATTCCAGTGGGTCAGAAGTGTACATACACTCAGTTGACTGTGCCTTTAAACAGCTTGAAAAATTCCAGAAAATGGTGTCATGGTTTTAGAAGCTTCTGATAGGCTAATTGACATAATTTGAGTCTGCACATGGGGACAAAGATCGTATTTTTTGAAGAAAAAAAACAAAAACAAAGTTAAGGTATTGGATTGGCCATCACAAAGCCCTGACCTCAATCCGATAGAAAATGTGTGAGCATAACTGAAAAAGCGTCAAAACCTGACTCAGTTACACCAGCTCTATCAGGAGGAATGGGCCAAAATTCACCCAACTTATTGTGGGACGTTTGTGGAAGGCTACCCGAAACGTTTGACCCAAGTTAAACTATTTAAATGCAATGCTACCAAATACTAATTGAGTGTATGTAAACTTCTGACCAACTGGGAATGTGATGAAAGAAATAACAGCTAAAAAAATTAACCATTCTCTCTACTATTATTCTGACATTATACATTCTTAAAATAAAGTGGTGATCCCAACTGACCTAAGACAGGAAATGTTTACTCGGATTAAATGTCAGGAATTGTGAAAAACTGAGTTTAAGTGTATTTGGCTAAGGTGTATGTAAACCTCTGACTTCAACTGTACAGCTTTTTCCTTATCTGATGTCCAATGCTCAGTCCCTATATGCTTCTGTGCACCTTGTCATGGATGGATAATGCTGTGCTTCAGAAAATATTTGCATCCATTGATTTTTTCCCATATTTTGTTGTGTTACAGCCTGATTTTAAAATGGAGTAAATTGAGATTTTGTCTCACTGGCCTACACACAATAAACAATAATGTCGAAGTCAAATTATGTTTTTCTAAGTATTAATATAAAAAAGAAGGGCACTTATTAGTAGATGGATAAAAAAATGTAAAAAGCAGGCATTGAATATCCTTTTGAGCATGGCTAAGTTATTTATTACACTTTGGATGGTGTATCAATGCACCCAGTCACTACAAATCCCTCCCTCCCTCCCTGAGGTCAGGTTGTAAACCAGCGTTCACAGTGTATGCTGTTTCTCCCTCCTTTCCCTCCCGAGGTCAGGTTGTGGATGCAGTGTTCACAGTGTATGCTGATGCTCCAAATTACTGTGTGTGAAATCCTCCCCACTCTCCTGGGGGAGCAGTCATATCACTCTCCTTTCATATCCTCACCCTCTCTCTCTCTCTCTCTCTCTCTCTCTCTCTTTCCCTCCTTCTCTCTCTCCTTCTCCTTCACTTTCTCTCTCTATCTCTCTCTCCCTCCCTCCGTCTCTCTCTCCTTCTTGTTCTATCTCTCACTCTCACTCTCATCTGTTCTCTCCATCTCCTGGGCTGTGGATCAGGCAGTGTCAAGGCTTTCCACTAGAAGCCTATTAGCTGTGTGCAGGGAGAGCACAGAGGAGCTACTATGATAGCAGGTTGTCACTCTGCTCCCCTCTCCTTTATAACTGTATCAGTCATGCTGGCTTGGGGCCTGACTCAATCATCTTATTATGGCCCCATCTCAGCAGAATTGACTGACACGCACACACACACACACACACACACACACACACACACACACACACACACACACAGTTATTACAGTTTTTCTCAATTGCTAAAACACAATTTCTGAAACCTTGCTCCATTTCCTGAAAACATTAAACACAAAACCTCATCTTCAAGCACTGTTTATATAACCTCTGACTCCTCTCGCAAAATGAAACATTCGCCTCAAAATAGTTTTATGTGTTCAAAATCAAACACTGCTCTCAAATCATAAACAAAGTGATCAAAATGACATACACTCTCAAGCAGTCAGTAAACAATACACTGAAAAATAGAAAAAACATTGTTCAAAACATACAATTCTCAGGGAGAAGTACATTTTAATCTAAAAAAATATGAATTGTCTTTTGATGAACAAAAACATGTTCTATCATAGTAGCTGAAAAATGATCAGAAATTACTACTCTGCTTTGCTCTTTGCAATTTTCTTTTTTTGTTCTTCCTCCTCCTTGTACCCCTATATTTATAGTACTGTACCCTGCATCACACAAACTTGTCCGTTGTCTCTGTGATACTGTAATTCTTGTTCTTTGTTGATATGAACCTGCAACCAGTCAAAATCTATTGAGTAGTCAGTACAGTTAATAAATGTAAAGCACAATGTTCAGGGCCATACAATTTGTCCATTGTACAGTATACAGCCTACAATTCACTGTACTACAGTATACAATACTAAAAGGGACAAAAATCAAAGGAGTAAACATGTGCTCAATGTGCTTCTTCTTGTCTTTGGGCTGGGTCAGGCCAGAGCCCTTCGTCGACATCACAAGTCATTTTGTCCCTCCTGAGGCAACGGGGGAAGAAGCCTCTTGTGTGTCGTATCCAGCCCTGAAATGATTCCTCACCTATATCACCACAGGCTAAATCCATGGTTTGCAGCAGATTTACCCTGTTGTAGGGTTGTGTATCATACACTTTCCATCTCCAAGAGGAGAAAAACTCCTCAATCGGATTCAGGAAAGGCGAGTATGGAGGGAGGTACAAGTTCATAAACTGCCCATTGATGTTAAACCATTCCCTTACCTGAGCAGCTCGGTGGAAACTGACATTGTCCCACACTATCACATAGGTGGGAATGGGATTCGTATTTAGCTCTTGACCCTGCTGCTCTTGAACCTGCTGCTCAAATAAAATTATCTTAGATTGGCAATAAAATCTTAGAAGGTGCTGGGTGTTATATGGCCCGAGTGTAACATGGTGATGTAGAACACCATGGTTGCTGAATGCAGCACAGATTGTGACATTGCCACCTCGTTGACCAGGGACTTCAACAACGGCCATGGTCATCGACAAAGATGAACTCATGGGGTCTGTCCAAGGATTCCAAGTCAAATATTGTCTGTGTAGAAATACAATATAATGTATGTAGGATTTTGTAAGTCATACAGAGACAGTGCTATACTGTAGAGTACAATTAGGCTTCTGATTCACAGACATTGTATGTACTGAAGAGTAATGTCATTCACATAGTATGTGTTAGTACTGTAGACAATCTGGATTACAGTAAATGTTTCTGAATGTACACTTACTTGCACATACTGAGCTCACAGTTCTTTCACCCTTGGTGAGTTGCGCTCAAACAGTATTCTGTATGTACTCTGTATACTTGTTTCATTCGCATCCTGTTACGATGGAGGACACGGTCAACTGTGGAAATGCTCACACTGTCGATTCCCTGGAAGTGTGTGTTGTCTTGTATCACTCGTTCCTGGATTTCTCTGAGTCGTATTGCATTATCTTGAAGGACCATGCCAACTATAACGGCCTCTTGCTCCCGAGTGAGTATAGCTGTCCTTCCACCTGCATGTGGCAGCCTTGCAATTCTACAAAAAGTAGTTGTGCAGTTACAAAACATATTCATGCAGTACAATACATACCGTGATTAACTTTACAAATGTCTATTGAAACAGCTGCATATAGTGTAGTACAGTAAATTTGCAATTACAAAAATACAGTAGTAAACTGTACCTGTTCTCTTCTCTGAATGTCCTTACTATGGTGGACACAGAGAATCGGCTCAAATTGGGTTGCACTCTAAGTCCTGCTTCCCTCATTGTCAGTCCATGGACAAGAACATGGTCTATAACTGTTGCTCGAATTTCATCAGATATGTCCACTCTTTGTCTTCCTCTTCCCCTTCGTCCTCCTCTTCCTCTTTCTTGCCCTCCTCTTCCTCTTCCTCCTCGTCACCCACCTCGCATACGCACTCGTCCTCGTCCTCTCACATTGTTTCTTCTATCCATTCTCAGACTTTCTCCTTCCCACCTTCAACAACCTGTTTGCTCTCTGAACTGGCTTATATTGGTTGTGTCGCATCATTTGAAACAGGTTAAATCAATTTTGAGTGGTTGTGTTCAATCAATGACATATTTTCTCTATTTGTATTTGATTGTTGCCACTTGTGTTTACCAGTATGGATGACATGTGCATTAGAGTGCAGAATGGGTTTTGAGAATGTGTTTAGAGTTTTGCTGAAAAGTCTTAAGTCAGATCTGCAAATTGTGTTTTGCCATGTGAAATGGTTTAAGGTATTGACAACAGACTGTGTTTACCATGTGAAATGGTTTAAGGTATTGACAACAGACTGCATAATTAGCTAAATGAGTCCAGGCAACAGAGAACCTTGTTCAGCCAATGGGGTTTAGTGTTTTAGCAATTGAGAAAAACTGTAATGTAAGTCACATTGACATGAATAAATAAATGCTATGAATGTGTGCTGTTCAATAAGGCTGGACAGTACAGGGTTAATGTCAGTCACAGCATAGGACAGTATGCTAAAACACCAATGAACAAAATGAAGACCAGTTGCTGCTTTGGACTCTGAAAACTAAATGTAGTGTTCTATTTATGTCTATGTAATGTTTTCTATGTTATTCCATGTGAGCTTCAGCCTAAACACTGCTGTCACATATGTCTCTCCTAATTTCAGCTGTCACAATATTTCTCCACACTGATGTGATATTCCACAGGCTCAGTGCAGCTATCCACCCTCTGTCACATCACACAGGGACAGGAAACAAAAGACAGAAACGTTCAATTGCATTATGGTCATTATAGGAGAGGTATGATCTCCACCCAGCTTAGAGACCAGCACACACACACCATGGGATCTTAATGTGTGTGTGTGTATGTGGGGAGGAACCTGCATGGAAACAAAGGGCTTGTCCGTCTCCAGCCCCTCCCAAGCCCCACCTCGCCCCCCCTGCAGTGTGACAGCCTGTGAGCAGAGCAGAGCAGAGCAGGGCGGGTGACAAGGCGGGTAGTGGGGTGAGTAGGTGGGGGCGGGTGGAGGAGTCGCGGGGTGGGTCTGGAGGGGCCTGGTCCTCCCCGGTCATCCTTCCTGGTGGTGGGCTGATTAGATTGGGGCCGAAGTCTCCAGCTGGCAGGCAGGACTGGGCTGACACACACACACACACACACACACACACACACACACACACACACACACACACACACACACACACACACACACACATACACACATACACGGGCAGGACTGTCTGTGACTGGGTGCTGGCTGACTGGCTGGCTGGTAGGCCGGCTGGCTGTGTCCCAATCGCTCTTCAGCTCTGACACCTCTGACAGCTTCAGCAAACAGGTTCATTAAATGACATTTCTTACAGCTGCTTCTCTCTCTGGGCTTTGTCAAGCCTCCAGTCTACAGGGGCCCCTTTCTCTCTGGGCTTTGTCAAGCCTTCAGTCTACAGGGGCCCCTCACTGCTTGTTGGTTTAAACCAAGGCTTTGTTGTTCTGACATAATGTTTTGATGTGGGCTGTTTGAAGCGGAGGCTTTTTAGCCTGTGTGTTGTTGCTGGTGAGGCCTTAGGCCTGCTCTGTATTTAGCCCTGTGGCCTGGCCTGCCTGCTCTCTGTTCCCAGTCACAGCAACAGACTAGAGGAACCAGGAAGGGGTATTACATCCAGGTAGACACACCCGCTCCTATAGTTTTTAATGTAAGGTTGATCAGGCCATGCATTATAATAGTATTCTCTTGTCATTTCTCAGTTGTTTCTGCATATTCTCATCTTTCCTCATCCTGATCTGTTCACAATCTCTCCATTCATCCATCTGTACCTTTCTCTACCTCTCCTACTCTCCACCTTTCCCTTTCCCCATCTCTCCTTTTCTCCATCTACCCCCACTCTCCATCTCTCCATCTTTCCTCTCCTCTTCCTCCTCCTCAGCAGCTCCATACTACAGGCGTCCTCTGAGCAGACAGTCTCTATGACAACTGTTAGAGTCTGGGGTTGCTGATTTGTCAACCTGGGGCAGCACAGGGAGGAGAAACAAAGATGCCACCACCCCTCCCACCACCTCTCCCTCCCTCCCTCCCTCACTCCCTCCACCTGCCACCTTCCTCCCTTCACTCCACTCCTCTCCATCTAATCCACTTCTAATTGAGCTCCAGAGACTTTGATGTGGCAGGTAGGTCGAGCCACAGCTATTCCAGGGAGAAATTAAGGCACCGCTGCCTCTCTCCTCACCTCTTCTCCCCTCTCCTCTCCTCCCCTCCACCTTCCCATCCTCTCCTCCTCTGCTCCTGCTTGTCACTGTTTTAAATGAGCATTAGCATTGGACCTAACCTCCCCAGCCCAACATCTCACTCTGCCTCCCTCCCTCGTTCCCCCCTGGACTGTCAGTCAGGCTTGAGCTACATCCCCTCTCTGTGTGTTGTGTTTCGGCTGTTCTCTCTCGCACACCTCCCTGGCTGGTTCTCTTGTCTCTGTCTGTGTCCAGCTACACTGATAAGATGGGAATGTGTGTGATTGTAACCTGGGGAGACTAGGCCGCCCCAAGGGCTCAGACAGTGTTGGACGAGGAAGGAGGGAGGAAGGGGGGAAGGAGGGAGGGAGGTGTGTTAGGGGGATCATTCTCACCTGTCACGAAGGCCTCTCTTGATCTCCCTCGGTAGACCTGCTGTCCTAGAGGTGCTGCACACTAATGATCCCCCTCTCCTCATCCCCCTCTCCTCTCCTCTCTTTTGCTCACCCCCATCCTTTCCTTTTTCCTCTCCTCTCTCACCCTCTCCTTTCCTCTTCCCTCTCCTTTCCTCTCTCACCCTCTTCATTCTTCTTCCCTCTCCTCTCCTCTTCCTCCCTCTCCTTCCCTCTTTCCTCTCCTCTCTGACCCTCTCCTTTCCTCTTTCCTCTCCTCTCCTCTCTCACACTCTCCTTTCCTCTTCCCGCACCTCTCCTCTCCTCTTCCTCCCTCTCCTTTCCTCTTCTCTCTCCTCTCCTCTCTCACCCTCTCCTTCCCTCTTCCCTCTCCTCTCTAACTCTCTCCTCTCCTCTGCTCTCTCATCCTCTCCTTTCCTCTTCCCTCTCCTCTGCTCTCTCATCCTCTCCTTTCCTCTCTCCTCTCCTCTCCTCTCCTCTCTCACCCTCTCCTCTCCTCTCCCTCCCCCTCCTTTCCTCTTCCCTCTCCTCTGCTCTCTCATCCTCTCCTTTCCTCTTCCCTCTCCTCTCCCACCCTCTCCTTTTACTCTTCCAGCATCTCTTCTCTCCTCTCCTCTCCTCTCATCTCCTCTCCTCTCCTCTTCCTCCCCCTCCTCTCCTTTCCTCTTCTCTATCCTCTCCTTTCCTCTTCTCTCTCCTCTCCTTTCATCACCCCTCTCCTCTCTCCTTCCCTCTCCTTTTACTCTTCCCGCACCTCTCCTCTCCTCTCCTCTGCTCTCTCATCCTCTCCTTTCTTCTTCCCTCTCTCGTCCTCTCTTTTCCTCTTCCCTCTCCTCTCCTCTCTCACCCTCTCCTTTTACTCTTCCCGCACCTCTCCTCTCCTCTTCTCTCTCCTCTCTCACCCTCTCCTCTCCTCTTCCTCCCTCTCCTTTCCTCTTCCCTCTCCTCTCTAACCTTCTCCTTTATTCTTCCCTGTCCCCTCCTCTACTCTCTCACCCTCTCCTCTCACCCTCTCCTTCCCTCTTCCCTCTCCTCTCCTCTCTAACCCTCTCCTTTCCTCTTCCCTCTCCTCTCTAACCCTCTCCTTTATTCTTCCCTGTCCTCTCCTCTCCTCTTCCTCCCTCTCCTCTCCTCTCTAACCCTCTCCTTTCCTCTTCCCTCTCCTCTCTAACCCTCTCCTTTATTCTTCCCTCTCCTCTCCTCTGCTCTCTCATCCTCTCCTCTCCTCTCTCACCCTATCTTTCCTCTCCTCTCTAACCCTCTCTTTTCTTATTCCCTCTCCTCTCCTCTGCTCTTTCATCCTCTCCTTTCCTCTTCTCTCTCCTCTCCTCTCTCATCATCTCCTTTCTCATCCTATCCTTTCTTCTTCCCTCTCTCATCCTGTCCCCTCTCCTCTCCTCTCCTTTCCTCTCCTCTTCCCTCTCCTCTCACCCCTCTCTCACCCTCTCCTTCCCTCTCCTCTCTCACCATCTCCTTTCCTCTTCTCTCTCCTCACGTCTCCTCTTCTCCTCTCTCTCCTCTCTTCTCCTCTTCCTGCCCTCCTCTCCTCTTCCTCCCTCTCATTTCCTCTTCCCTCTCCTCTCCTCTCTAACCCTCTCCTTTCCTCTTCCCTCTCATCTCTAACCCTCTCCTTTATTCTTCCCTCTCCTCTCCTCTGCTCTCATCCTCTCCCTTCCTCTTCCCTCTCCTCTCCTCTCTCACCCCCTCCTTTCCTCTTCCCGCACCTCTCCTCTCCCTCCCTCTCCTCTCCTCTCTCACCCTCTCCTTCCCTCTTCCCTCTCCTCTCCTCTCCAACCCTCTCCTTTCTTCTGCTCTCTCATCCTCTCCTCTTCTCCTCTTCTCATCTCCTCTTCTCATCTCCTCTATCATCCTCTCCTTTCTTCTTCCCTCTCATCCTCTCCTTTCTTCTTCCCTCTCTCATCCTCTCCTTTATTATTCCCTCTCTCATCCTCTCCTTTATTCTTCCCTCTCTCATCCTGTCCTTTCTCCTCTCCTCTCCTCTTCCCTCTCCTCTCTCACCCTCTCCTCTTCTCTCTCCTCTCCTCTCCTCTTTCTCCCCTCTCCTCTCCTCTCCTTTCCTCTCCTCTTCCCTCTCCTCTCTCACCCCTCTCTCACCCTCTCCTTCCCTCTCCTCTCTCACCGTCTCCTTTCCTCTTCTCTCTCCTCTCCTCTCCTCCCTCTCCTCTTCCTGCCCTCCTCTCCTCATCTCTTCCTCCCTCTCATTTCCTCTTCCCTCTCCTCTCCTCTCTAACCCTCTCCTTTCCTCTTCCCTCTCATCTCTAACCCTCTCCTTTATTCTTCCCTCTCCTCTCCTCTGCTCTCATCCTCGCCCTTCCTCTTCCCTCTCCTCTCCTCTCTCACCCCCTCCTTTCCTCTTCCCGCACCTCTCTTCTCCTCTCCCCTTCCTCCCTCTCCTCTCCTCTCTCACCCTCTCCTTCCCTCTTCCCTCTCCTCTCCTCTCTCACCCTCTCCTTCCCTCTTCCCTCTCCTCTGCTCTCTAACCCTTTCCTTTCTTCTTCCCTCTCCTCTCCTCTGCTCTCTCATCCTCTCCTCTTCTCCTCTCCTCCTCTCCTCTTCCTCCCCATCCTTTCCTCTTCTCATCTCCTCTATCATCCTCTCCTTTCTTCTTCCCTCTCTCATCCTCTCCTTTATTATTCCCTCTCTCATCCTCTCCTTTATTCTTCCCTCTCTCATCCCGTCCTTTCTCCTCTCCTCCCTCATCCTCTCCTTTCCTCTATTCTCTTCTCATTTCCTCTTCCCTCTCCTCTCATTTCCTCTTTTCTCTCTCATCCTCTCCTTTCCTCTCCTCTCCTTTCTTCTTCCCTCTCGTCTCTCATCCTCTCTTCTTCCCTCTCTCTCCTCTCTTCTCCTCTTCCTGCCCTCCTCTCCTCTCTAACCCTCTCCTTTCCTATTCCCTCTCCTCTTCCCTCTCATCTCTAACCCTCTCCTTTATTCTTCCCTCTCCTCTGATCCTCTCCCTTCCTCTTCCCTCTCCTCTCCCTTCCTCTTCCCTCTCCTCTCCTCTCTCACCCCCTCCTTTCCTCTTCCCGGCTCCTCTCCTCTCCTCTCCTCTTCCTCCCTCTCCTTTCCTCTTCTCTCTCCTCTCTCACCCTCTCCTTCCCTCTTTCCTCTCCTCTCCAACCCTCTCCTTTCTTCTTCCCTCTCCTCTCCTCTGCTCTCTCATCCTCTCCTTTCCTCTCCTCTCCTCTCATCCTCTCCTTTCTTCTTCCCTCTCCTCTCTCATCCTTTCCTTTCTTCTTCGCTCTCTCATCCTCTCCTCTCCTCTTCCCTCTACTCCCTCATCCTCTCCTTTTCTCTTCCCTCTCCTCTCCTCTCTTCTCTTCCCTCTCCTCTCCTCTTCTCTCTTCTCTTCTCGTTTCCTCTTCCCTCTCCTCACGTTTCCTCTTTCCTCACGTTTCCTCTTTCCTCTCCTCTAATCCTCTCCTTTTCTCTTCCCTCTCCTCTCTCACCCTCTCTTCTCCTTGTGTTGGTGTTGATGGGTGTAACCCAAAGGCCTCTTCTTTCTGTTTTTTTACACCCTGGTTGTGGGTTGCAGACCATCTGAAATAGGTGTTAAAGACACAGAGGTGAATCTGGAGTGGGAAATAGAATATTTAGAGACAATATACGTTTACAACCTTGCTGCAACATAGCACCTCTTCTGTGTTTGTCACAATGTAAAACCTTTGTGTGGTCTCTTCCCCTCCTGCCCCCCCCCCCTCTTTTCCTCTCCTCTCTGCAGGTCCTGGCATACTCAGAGGGTCTGCATGGTAAATGGATGTTCAGTGAGATCAGAGCGGTCTTCTCCAGGCGATACCTGCTCCAGAACACTGGCTTGGAGGTCTTCATGGCCAACAGGAGTAAGCATCACACACACTCACTACGTCCCAAATGGCACTCTATTCCCTATATTGTGCACTACTTTGGAGCAGAGCCCGTAGTGCACTACATAGAGAATAGGGTGCCATTGATGATATGTAATAAACTGCTTCTCTTCACCACTTTAACATAGAATGAATACAGTTTTGTTATCTCTCCTCCCAGCATCAGTGATGTTTAACTTCCCAGACCAAGCCACAGTGAAGAAGGTGGTCTACAGTCTACCCAGGGTCGGAGTAGGAACCAGCTATGGCCTACCACAAGCCAGGTAAACCATACACCTATATTCACACGCATACACACACACACACCTACATTCACACGCAAACACACATACACACCTACATTCGCACGCAAACACACACACACCTACATTCGCACACACACACACACACACCTACATTCGCACGCACGCAAACACACACACACACACTTACATTCGCACGCACGCAAACACACACACACACACACCTACATTCGCACGCACGCAAACACACACACACCTACATTCGCACGCAAACACACACACCTACATTCGCACGCAAACACACACACACACCTACATTCGCACGCAAACACACACACCTACATTCGCACACACACACACTTACATTCGCATGCACGCAAACACACACACACACACACACACACACACACACACCTACATTCGCACGCACGCAAACACACACACACCTACATTCGCACGCAAACACACATACCTACATTCGCACGCAAACACACACACACACACACACCTACATTCGCACGCAAACACACACACCTACATTCGCACGCAAACACACACACACACACACCTACATTCGCACGCAAACACACAACAAACACACACCTACATTCACACGCAAACACACACACACACCTACATTCACATGCAAACACACACACACACACACACCTACATTCACACGCAAACACACACACACACACACACACACCTACATTCACACGCAAACACACACACCTACATTCACACGCAAACACACACACCTACATTCACACGCAAACACACACACACCTACATTCACACGCAAACACACACACACCTACATTCACACGCAAACACACACACACCTACATTCACACGCAAACACACACACCTACATTCACACGCAAACTCACACAAACCTACATTCACACGCAAACACACACACACACACACACACACACACCTACATTCACACGCAAACACCTACATTCACACGCAAACACACACACACACCTACATTTACACGCAAACACACACACACACCTGCATTCACACGCAAACACACACACACACTTACATTCCCACGCAAACACACACGCAAACACACACACACACACACTTACATTCACACGCAAACACACACACACTTACATTCACACGCAAAACACACACACTTACATTCACACGCAAACACACACACACCTACATTCACACGCAAACACACACACCTACATTCGCACGCATGCAAACACACACACACATCTACATTCGCACGCAAACACACAACAAACACACACCTACATTCACACGCAAACACACACACACACACCTACATTCACACGCAAACACACACACACACACCTACATTCACATGCAAACACACACACACACACACACACACCTACATTCACACGCAAAGACACACACACACACACCTACATTCACACGCAAACACAC